>NW_017671594.1:270604-273485 GCF_001879085.1 Nicotiana attenuata
GTTGGAAAGCTAACTCAAAGGGCTACAACTTTCATGTTTTACGTTTTTCCAAATTACAAACGGAACAGGGTGAAAAACCGCGATTTTTCCGCGACCGCGGCAGAACCGCAGTAGAAGATGGTCGCGGACAACTGAAGAATCAGAGGGCATGTTTGGCCGCAGTTCCACCGCGACCGCGGCAAAACCGCGGCAGGGAGCGAAAATTTCAGGGACTAAAGTGAAAAACATGGGATTTTAAGTCCTAAACCCTATATTAAACAAAGGAGGCCGGCCAAGAACAAGAACGGGACATATTTTGGACACAAATTAGACCTAAGGAGGCAGGGGGACACTACTTTAGGGTTAGACAACACCCTTGGAGGCAAGAACACATTGGGAGCAAGGCGGAGAATTCTTCTACGAGTTTTTCCTTCCTCTTCCTATTTTTCATTGTTGGTTATGACTTTTAGTATTGTAGTTTTACATACTATTATGAATAGCTAATTTGTTATCTAGAGTTTTGATAGAACCTTTTGTAGGATAAATTCTTGTTATGTTTTTATATAATTGAGCCATAGCTTTTCTCTATTTGTTCAACTACGTTTATATTCTGGTTGATTGAAGAGCTCTCAATTAGCTGTGCCTATTTAGTATGCATAACTCGGGAGAGAGTGCATATTTAGGTAGTTGTTGAACAACACCACTCCCAGAGTATATGAGGGATCAATAACCGAGGGTTTAAAGGTGGGATTAAGGATAACGAAGCCTTGGGTGCGATCTGAAGTGAGCTGTATTAAAAGCCAGCTAGCGTATCTCGGGAGAGTGCGTCTAGTAAATTGTCGTAATTACTCGGGAAAGAGTTACGGTAATAAGAGTGCTCATGATCGGTAGAGAATACTTAGGCGAAATTATAGAAGACATAGCGGGAAGGATTCCGACAATTGGGGAAATCATAACTCTAGACCTCCTTAATCTTTTCTATAACCCTCAGTATCGTTAATTGTTAATTTACTATTTTAATTTGTTAGTTAATTAGTTAAATAGAAGAATCTTAATATCTATAAGTTAGGATTTGTTCAAGCTTGTCTTCTTGGTGATAGTGAACAGCTGTAGCTAAACCTTAGTTCTCTGTGGGATTCGACTCCGGACTTGTAAACCGGATTATATTTGCAGCGACCGCTTAGTCCTTTTTATAAGGCATAGTTGGGGGTGATCAAATTTTGGCGCCGTTGCCGGGGAACTAACGGTGTAGTTGTAGGTGTACATATTGCTAGGTTTCAAGTTTGAACTTTTATTTTATTATTTGATTTTTTTTTATTTTTTTTATTATTTTAGTTTTATTTGTTTATTTGAGAAACATGACATCATGGAATTATGAGAATTTTGTTGTTGGTAATTCTACTTTTGATCCTCCTTATGCATATTGTGAAGGAAACCACCTAGGGCAAAATTATCTAAATATTCCTGAGAGCGAGTTTTGTGCACCAACTCAATCTTATGTGTGGAATGTGTGTGATATGTGTGGTGGTCAAGATGGTCACTTTCACGGTTGTGCTTATATTTCTTACCTTCCCCCAACCCCTCACTTTGATGGTTCTTCTTTTTCTGGTGAAGTTAATAGGAACAAAGAACCTAGGGAAGCTGACCTAAAGAAGCTCGAAGATATGTTAAAGTGCATTTTGGAACAACAGAGTAAATTACTACTGCGGATAGAAAGGCAGGAGGAAACGTATTCATAACTTGAATGTTCACATGAGTCAACTGGTTAAAGTTTTTAATGCTCAACAAGCCAATATTGTGAATAGTATCCAAGAAGAGCGTGAATTAGATACAGAAACTGATGAGCTAGAGGAGGAGGCTAGAGTAGAACACCAACAATCAATCACACCAGATTTTGAGGATGTCGATGTTGTAGAAGAGATACTAGAGTCAACCAAGGATATTGAGGATACATATTTAGTTGACTCTATTGTCATTAATGTTGAGAATGTAGACAGTCCCAATGTTCATGTAGTTGAGCGCATTGGTCCTCACTCCAAGCATTTTTCCACATTGTGTTTAGATGATGATATGGAAATAGAGTCGTCCGAGCCATTTGAGGAGTCAAGGAATGAGGAACAAAGTGCTTACATTCTGGAATTCTTCTTGCCAGAAAATCGGGATTACACACCTCATCTAAAGGCCAAGAAGTGCAGAATACTACATTATTTTATTGGGCCAGCCAGATTCGTTCCACCACCCCAGGAGCATGATCATAGAGCAGAATCAAAACTTGGGGTCCGATTCATATGTTCAAAGTGGAGGCAGAAAGTAATTCGCGTCGTGCTGCGACGTTAAATCAAGCGCTTGTTGGGAGGCAACCCAGCTTTATTGCTTTCTTTAATTTATTTTTTATTTTTATTTTTTTTAATTGTATTATTTTTGTAGTGTCAATTTTTTTATTTTCTAGGAGCATGGAAAGCAAAAGTATTGGAAGGATGCATCAGCAAACCAAATGGTTAGAACTAAGTGTGAGGTACCCACACGAAGGACCAAGCTTGGGAGAAGTCTGAGTACCCCATGAACTGCTAGTGCTTCAGCCTTTGGCCTACCAGGGAGTTTCTTTTACCCTCTTGTATGTATGGGTGTGCATTGGGGACAATGCACAATTTTAAGTATGGGGTGAGAAGATTGTCTGGGTGATTTTTCATGCTACTTTAGCTGTGTTTTTTTTTTTAAAGATTGGACTTTTCCTGATGACGGATCTTCTAGACAGTTTTCTTGAGGGAAGTAAGTTTAAAGAAACTACCAAAAAGTATTTTTAGTTTTGTTAGGTAGTGTAGCAATTACCCCTTGGTTTTCTTTAAACCATGGTTCTTTTCCAAGGGTTTTATTTGAACCGGGTGTAGTTAGTTTTTTTGGG
>NW_017671595.1:0-6203 GCF_001879085.1 Nicotiana attenuata
GTAGTGGTCGTTGGAGTAATGGAGCTGAATTTGGACCTATGAACTTAGTCATTTTTGCTATCTCTACCTCTTTATGTCCTGATTATTTGTTCAAATTGGCACGTCGTTACTGATTTTTCCTATAATCGTTAAGCTTGCATACATTTCAATCAGTTTAGGAGCAACAGATCAGTATTCTATGCTTTAGAGTTCACGTGACTTTGTCCTTAGAATCATGTTTCTGGACTGCAGATCCACTTGGCTTTCTTGTCTCGAGGGTTGATCATTTCTATTAGTTTGCAATCCTTGGTGTTCTATGCTTTCTTGTACTGTACATTTCTGGTTTTGTCATGCTCCCTAGCCATTGTTGGATGATATAGATTAACCTCCCTTTAAAAAATGTGTTTCAAGCAAAACATTAGTTCGGTAAATGTAAATTGATTGAGATTAGTTACTCATGTCATGGATATTGCCTGATTCATGGATAGGAGTATGAAGGTATGCAGATTTTTTAAAGTTACACATTGATCCTTGTGTCCATCTTTGCTGGGAATGTTACAATTGAAAGAAGAATTTTAGTCTTTGGCATGACCAGGAGGCTCATTTAAACTTACTACTATTAGTTGGAAACTCCATCGAATGAAAGCTCGATTTTAGTCGCCATGATTGCTAGAACTTCTTCTGAGCTTCAGTCAAGTTACTCTCAGTTTTTAGTCAATTTTCTTGATGTTTTCTTGTTCAGCAAGGTAAGTTTAAAGATGCTCTGTATTCCTGCTTGCATTCACATGAAATATTGATTGAAACCATTTCTGAAACCTGTTGGATGACTCATGTTAAAGGAAATCACTGTGTTTATAAGTTAATAGTGTTACTGTTGGCCTTTGGTGGAAGTCTGCCTTGTTTTGCAATTGTCCAGGCAGCCTATGTGCATGATTTTTTAGCGTGAATTCTGCATTGATTTGGTCTACAGCGGTTTTTTGAATTATTTAGGGCAGTTTTNGTATTCACGTTGTATAAACGAAAGTTCTTTTTCCCAAATTTATGATCGTTATGTTTACCCTAAAATCAGATAATTATTGGATTTATATGCGGTTATAAGGACACGTAATATAACTTGGTACAAACTAAGTAGAATAAATTAGTATTAAAAATTACGATAAAATAGTAAATGCAAACCATGCAAATTGAATAGCCTTGGCCCTCGAGTTGAGTCACCCTTGAACCAAAAGATGTTTCAACTGGCTTATGAATAGAATACCAAGATAATGAAGGCTAGAAAATGACAGTATATTGCTTTATATTGAGTGAATATGATGATTTTACAAATGATCATACCCCCTTTATATAGTAGGGGAATCCTACTTTTATACAATTCTATATGAGGTAAGAAATCTTATGATTACCTAATTAATCGGCCTCTTCTTGATACGTACCGGGATTTCTGCCGTGATCCTTGCTCGACTGCTGATATTTCAGCTTGCCATTATTTGGCTCCGTACGCTTCCCTCGATCTCACTCGATCTCTATCTTGCTCGGTCTTATTCTTGGTCGATCTCGATCTTGATTGATCTCTGGGTCACGAGCTCGACAGTCTAACTTTGCGCCATGGTTCGATATAGCACGAGGTTGAACCTTGGCCTATCATGTTCCGGTCTCGATTAGTCATACAAAAGGGCAAGCCCGGTTTTGACCGTATACAGATAGCCCCCTCGTTTATCAGAGAGAAGATGACGAGAAATGATATGAATTTCCGAGAACCTTCTCGATGAACCATGACGTATGCGGCGAACGTCACTAATACACCTGATCATGACATAAGCAACAACTCAAAACGTCCCGTCGGTACAGTTACCAAGGTATTAATGCCTGTTAGTTGCTGGTCGGCCACCATGAGTTCTGAACCATCACCGACAAGCTATAAGTACTGTAACCTTCCTCTATTCAGACTTTGCGTGCAAAGCTTTTCCCATTCTTGCTTCTCTTAAAAAATCTCTTTGCTTTGCAATTCTTGTACCCAAATTTCTTGAACTTTTAGCAAACCGCATACCATCCTAGCTTCCCTTTCTTCTGCTCTATAATGGCAAAAACTTCTAAAAATGTACAGCAAAAGGAGGCCGCCTCTTCATCACGGCCCGCCGGCGACGGATCTACGACAGAATAACCCCTTGAGGATTTCATTCCGGGAAGGTGCCCTACTGTCACCGATTTTAAGATTGAAAAGACCTTCTTGGTACCGGGTCGATGTGAACTGGCCTCGAGGTACATATGCACGATAACTGATGATCTCCTTCCCAAGGTTAAAGAGTAATTCCACTGGGTTGATAAACATGTTGTGGTACCTTCGCCCGAGGAGTCGATCACTACCCAGGTGGAGGGTTTTCTAAGTTTTTACACTAACCCCTTCACGTTGGGTCCCTTAGACCCTATTATTGTTGCCTTATGCAAGAGGTACGATGTGAACCTTGGTCAGATCCATCATTCCTTCTGGAGAATAGTGATCCTCCTTCGGTTCTTCGTAAGAAAAATCCAGGGATGTCCTTTCACCATCGATCACCTTATGCGCCTTTACAGTGCCCGACTCTATCGAGAAGTGCTGATCAAGCTTGCTCGCCAGGCCAGCAAGGCCCCGTTCTCGAGCATAGATGAGGCTCGTGACCGAGGTTTGATGGAACGATTTGTCCGAATAAGGACTTCGGAACTGATCCTTGCTAAAGACACGCCATTTCCTGTGAAATGGAACACAAATCTTGAGTAGTACATCACCTTGAATGTTCATTTTTGCTATTTTACTTCTTATCTTCTTTCCTCATCTATGTTTTTGGTGTTCCAGTTGGGGCACAGGTGCCAGAAGTAGTTCCCGAACTCAAGCAATGGGTCGAGGGCCTGGTGTCGCAGAGACCATACTCCGTCTGTGCTTAGATAGAGTTATCGAAGGGTCTATGGGAGGCCCATAATCATGGTAATCTACTTTCTTAGAACGGTTATCGTTTGGGCTCCTTCTCGAGCTTACTCATCATTTTTCCTTTGTAGGCCTTGGGAAGGATGTTGCAATGAGGCCCCCATCTGGTGGCAAAGAAGTCCTTCCCCAACCACCTGCTCTAAAGTAGGCCAAAGAGAAGAAAAGGAAAGGGACTCCCGGTTCCCCAAGCTCGGAAAAGAAGAAACCGACGAAAAGGTCGCCCAATCCTAGGGGAGACAACGGTGCTATGTCCTCGAACTCAATCCGCCGATTAAGGGATAAGTCAGATGAAGAAGAAGAAGAAGAAGAGGAAGATAAATCCAAATTGGTGGCCCGCGTGCGGGCTGGTGTCACCGTACAAGAAGTTTTCGAACCGGCAGGTGCTAGTGTTGAAACACCCCGACATGAGGAGGTCGGTGAGAGAGCTCTGGCTGAAGCTTCCGAGCCAGAAAGGGTCGAGCACATTCTGCCCCAAGATAGGGGGATCGAGAGAGAGAACACATGTGATGGTTCATGGGCTACGGAAAGTGCCCCGATAGACGAACTTGGAGCGATCGACGTCAGCGGGTTTCCTCAAATTTTGGACGCCATTCTTCGTGAGGCCGGTAAGTTGAGTCCTTAGGGGGTGACTGATATCCACGACTTCTTGGATGGGGTTGAGTCTGGTGCTTTGGAAGATGTCACCAGGCTCCGTAACTTGCTGGTGCCAAGGAAGGAGCCGTCGTCGTGTGCCACCGGGTCTTCATCGAGCCTAAAACCGGTGGATCAATTTCCGGCCTCAAGTGTTAATCCTGATCGAAGATGGTCAATAGCTTTTTCTATCCCGAATGATGCTCGGGTTATCTCTGCCCCCGTGAGTGTCTCTAGTTACCTTCGGTGTTTAGTGACCGAAGAAGATCGGGCAGTGATGGACGAGGTGGAAACCCCCTGCCTATTCAATAAAGCCCAACAAGAATTAAATCGGGTAAATTCGCGTGTCTTTTCTTCTCATATATTTTAACTTTTAATGTTGTAAATATAATCTTACCTTATGCTTGCAGGCTTCAGTGCTGCATCACAAGGCTTTCCTCCGATATTGGGAAGAATTAAGTCATCACGGGGCCGAGGTCTGGGACCTCATTGAGAAATGAGACACCTACAAGCTTCTCAGTGAGAAGCTTCAGGCCGATGTAGTAACGTCTCGGGATGAGCATGCCTAGATGGCCGTGCAGGTATTCCGAATGTTTCATGATAGTGAAAACAAATTGGAGATAATGACTAACGATCCAATTCTGTAGTTTCGGCAGAGGCTTGAACAAATCGAGGAGCTTCAGAAACAAGTAGATACAATTCGAGCTGAGGCTGAGGAGTTTAAGAAAAATATGTACATCTTAGCCTCGAAAAGGGAAGCTGCCCAAACACAACTGGTGTCGGCCGAGATCCAGCTCCGAGCTGCAAGAGAGAATGCCTCGGTGCAGGAGAAGAAAATCAAGGAGCTTTAGTCCCAATTACAAACTTGGCCAATGAGCTCGAGGCAGCCAAATCTGAGGTGGTCGTGGCCAACACCAAAGCCGATGCTAAAGTGGCTCAATATAAGGTCGACGTCGAGACCATCCAGGCGCAAGACAAAAGCATGGTGGATTATTTAAAGTGTCAAGGTCGAAGGGAAACCCTTGAGGGAGTCCATGCTCAAGGCTTCGATATACTGGCTGAACTCGAGAACGGCAAAGCAGAGGAAGCCAGGGCTCGGAAGCTGGCCATTCCCAAGGAAGACTCAGATAGTTTAAGTGAGTCTGAAGGCGGGGAAGATCCCGATGATGGAGATGTTGCCTCCGATGAAGACCAGGCCACTTAGGCCTTTATATTTTTTGCTTTTCTTTTGCATCTTTTTTAGGCCATCTCGGCCATTGTAATTTTTTTTGAATTAAGAAATTTTGGCTTCAATAAAAGACTATTGTGTAAATTGTTGAAACCCAATTTTTTCCGATATATTTTTAATATGCAAAATACTTTCAAAGTAGCATATATATGCATATATATATATATATGTATGTCCAAATGTTTTATTATTTTTTCATAATTTTTAAACGTTTTTAAATTGATATATTTCCCTTTTTCATCCATAAAATTCCAATAATTATGTTCAGGATTATTATTTTTGATGATTCATTTATTGGATCTTTATATTTATGCCAAAATATGGCTAAGGTAATTTTTGCGTATTTTTACAATTTTAGTCAGTATTTTTTAAAGTTAATTGCACATAATTGCAATATTAGACATTTTTAGGTTTAAATTTGTCTCATATTTATAAAATGGGATCCTATATTTATATTGTTAATTATATATTATAAATCATTTTTACTACTTTCAATTTGTTTTCAGAAATTTATCTACTATTTTTATAAATTAAAAGGGAAAAGTGGCTATTCAAATATTAGCCCAAATTGGGTTTCCACTATAACCCAAATCAGGTCCTAATTACCCCAGCCAAATTTTAATTAAACCCCGACCCCAATTTCAATTAAACCGACCCAAACCCGGATCCCTACCTACCCTCTTTAATCCAGGCCGTTGATCATTCAGATTAACGGCTAGCATTCACTCTTTCCATTTTTAACCCTGAATGGCCCCTAAACCTAAATCATTTCTCACCACCTGCCGCCTCTGAATCCCTTTCCCTCTCAATTCTCTCTGCAACCTCATATGAACCCTAGCCGTCACCACCTAATTCCACCCTAATCCACCTCAATGCCCACCTAATCCATGGTCTCCTATGGCCGTTTGAGGTGTATACCGGCCTCCTGCATCTCATGGTAGCCCGTTTGTGAGATTTCATGGCCAGATCTCAAAGATAACTGGTCCGGCCCTTGCTCAACATCCATTCATGGCCTTTCTCCGGCCATCCCTAGTCTTTCTCTGACCATCCTTGGTCATTCAAGTCAGATCATTGACTTTTCTGGCTAGATCGGTAACTTTCAAAGTCTTTCTCACTTTTTCTGGGTTTTCTGAAACCCTATCTCTAAGAGCTTTCAATTTTCTTTTAGATCTATTCTTACTGTGAACTTCTTAAGTTTTTTTCAAAAGATTCTCCAATTTCTTTCAAAGTGACTCTTCATTTTTCAACGATTAGGGTTTCTCTTAACTTCTTTTTAAAGAACGCTTCTTTGATTTTTTTGGTGTTGTTTCATGATTTCACTATGTTCAAACAACTTGTTTATACTTTCCTTCTATTTGATTCAGTCATGTTGAAAACCCTAGGTCTTTTGGTCTTATTCGAGTTCTG
>NW_017671595.1:9783-78567 GCF_001879085.1 Nicotiana attenuata
GTTTGGTTTTTTCAATCACTCCAACCTCTTTCAAACAACCTCTATTACCTTATTGACTGCTTTCAAAACAGACTTTTAAATTCAGTCTTTAATAGATTTCTTTCAACCTGTGTCCTGCACTTCCACTTCACTCTTAGTTAATAAGTTCTGCCCCTCTAGTATGTGTACTGCCTTGGGATCCCCTTGAGAACCCTCTGAACTCTGGCATACTAAGGCTGACCTTTCCACACTGCACTGGTTCAATGCTTGGCTACTAAGTCTAGGTGTAAGCAATGCACGGGGTCCTTGAGACCCTTAGGGAACTTTGATGCACCTAGACTCTGATTTGTCTATTGGAAATGAGGCTTGAAAGACCATTGGAGGCTTTGGGAAACTTGGGCCTAAGCGCAGGCTCTCTATTGAATAGCTTCTTGATTTTTATTTTTTACTTATGTAATTCATTTATTGGCCTGTAATAATTTGTAAACAGATATTTGGGGTATTTAGTAAAAAGGGTAGGTGGATGTATACTTTGTTGTGTAATATGGGTAGAAATCCTGCTCTTAGGGTTTATTTTTAAATCTGCTTGCTTCACTCAATAGAAAACACGTCCATAGGGTTTTTATTCTTGTTGAATCTGATTGCTTTTTTTTTTTTGCATAATAGAATCATGCCAATAGGATTCCACTTTTAATTTCTCTTTCATCATAATAGAGAATCATGCCTATAGGATTCCACTTCTAATTTCGTTTGCGTCAAATAGAAATCATGCCTATAAGGTTTCACTTTTAATGTCGTTTTTATCACATAGAAACCATGTTCATAAAATTCTGCATTTGTCATGTTAGAAACTATGTTTCTAGGTTCCAAGCCATGATGTCTTAAATCAATTCAAATATAGATACCATGTCTATAGGGCCTAATTCCGACTTAGTTTTAGTAAGTCTTTCATATGTTACTGCCAATTGACTAAAACCTGTAACGCGCCTAGATACCATGCCTGTAGGGATTTCCATTTGCAATTACGTCCTGTAATCTAATTAGCCTAATAAGTCAATTTTACCTTGCCTAGTTTACTTCTTAAAACTGGTCTTATTAAGCGATGACATTTCCTAAAAATAGTTCTTTTAAAATTGCTCTGATCTCATTAAATATCCTTCCTACAGGTATTAAAGGGGTCTATTTCGAAAACTGGTTGGTTTCTGCATTAATATAGACACAGTACTGTATATAGGCAAGCCTTAGGGCATTTTCAAAACTTGCATTTCCTTGAAGTCGTTTCCGTCGTTCAACATTTATGATTCTAATAAGCTGTTAAAATGAGTCCTTAGGCAACTACTAGGTTATAACTTCTGGATCTAAAAGTGGTCTATTTCTGCATAATCACTTGGAAACCCTGCTTTAGGACTTTGATTAATGAAGACCTTAATTATGCTTGACACGTCCTGTTCGTATGGATGTTTGAGGAGGGAACTGTGAGCCTCTTAATTGCTCCCATTATGTGAAAGTCCTAAGTGCTTTTTGACTGTCTCCTTAGATTTTTGCCTTTAAAACCTTAGGGGTACGTTTAGAACCACCTATAGGTAAAGTTCCTAACTCCCTCCGGGACCGTTAAGAAGGGACGGGTAGCAGCACGCAATAGGTAACAATGACCAAACACTCGCTTTGCATGACCTATTAGGGGATGGGAAGGGTAGACATGGGATATGATGACTACGCGTTAATGTCACGTGTAGCCCCTCATTGAGGAGTGTCTACCGGACATTGTGTGGGGTGATCCTATAGGATAAACAACCTAGGACCCCTCCTTACCCAAAACCCTCTCCCCGTTTTAAAACTTTGTTTTTTTTTATAATTTGTTCAAACTTCTATTTCACTACTTGAATTGTTCAATGTGCTTTACAAATAACATATCTGATTTAACTATTTGTATGGACTAATTTATGAATATAAGTTCGGCCGGGACCCATAGTTGTGGACCAATAGGGGTGCCTAACATCTTCACCTCGATGTTACTTCGAGCCCTTACCCTAATCTCTGGTAATGCAAACCAACCCAAGAGTTAATTACTCTAGATGCCCTAACGCACCTTAAATCGTTAGGTGGCGACTCTTCAAATACCCAATTCCCAAAAGAAAATGAGTCATTACACCCCGTGAATGTCGAAACCCGGACTTCTCCCCGAGGAGAAAAAGGGGGCCGTGACAGCATGGTGACTCTGCTAGGGATATTTTCTAGGCTCTTACCATAACGAACTTATAAATTAGTCCAAGCATGATTTATCCCGTACCCTTCTCCCTTGTTTGAATTTGACTGTCTATTTTGAGCATTTATGATTCCTTTATTATTCGGAAAACTGACTTGTCTCTTTGTTTTCCTTTTTTCAGTAACTGTATTTTCAATTATTTAAATGTTGTATTTATTTCCTCCTACGTGAAAATACTTGCCTACATGTTATTAACTGCTGCATAAATCATGCTCTGCATCATATTCTACTCGTGCGTATCAAATCCTATAGCAACTCTTTAATGAGTGGTTGCGCTCTTCCTATTTACTACCCTTAAATTCGGAAAGGCTTATTTGCGGTAAAACGAGTCGATCAGTGGTGCAGTCGACGGTTTCATGCCTTCCCCCTCAAGTTGTCCGCTTGAGGGTACCAATCTAAAACCCCATAGAAACCTTACTCTATTTAAATTATGCATGCATCATGGTCAAACCTGGTCGGGTCAATTATGTTGTCCATATAATGATCCTTTAAGTCAAGCCTTGTCCAAAGTCCGCAGGGATTTCCATAATCCGAACAGACGCGACCACGTTCTGTGCATTGATTTTGGAGAACTAAATGTCGATATGCTGATCATAGATGTATAAATAGTCGAATCCAGTGGGGTAAGGCCCAACCCTTTATTTTGCATAAAATGAGGCACGAGGTCCCCGGATTCGGTATGGTCAGCAATATCCCTCCGTTGTTGCTAGATTGGTGGGAAGATCTCTCCTCAAGTGACAAGAAGCACGTGAAAAAGCACCTGGGTAACTTGCCGTCCCTGCTATATATTGAGCCAAATAACAAACTGATTGAGGCTGCTACTCTATTCTGGGATAGTGAAAGAGCGGTGTTCCGTTTCGGTGACATAGAAATGACGCCGCTTCTAGAGGAAATAGGAGGACTTGCAGGGTTAACTTGGGACAGTACTGGGCTTTTGGTGCCAGAAAACCGTACAGGCAGGGAATTTCTGAAGATGATGGGGCTGAAAAAGAATGTCGACCTAGTGTGCTTGAAAGACTCCTACATACCTTTCGAATATCTCTATGAGAGGTATGGCCATAGCAAGTCTTTCCGCACTTACCATGATGAGATCGCCCTCACTTCACTGGGTCACATCCACCGCAGGGTATTCGTGTTTATCGTGTGCTTTCTGGGGATGATAGTGTTCCCGATGAAAAAGGGAAGAATCCACACTAGGTTGGCCATGGTCGCCAAAACTCTGGTGGAGGAGATTAATGGACAGGCCTATACCATAGTCCCCATGATCATAGCTGATATCTACAGGGCCTTGGAGCGCTGTCAAGAGGGGTCCAGCATTGCAAGGGCTGCAACTTATTGCTGCAGTTATGGTTGTTGGAGCATCTCCAAAGGATCGCTATCACCAAGAATTTCCGCGAAGGGCTTGGAATGACCACATTTCTTTCCATCACCCTAAGCAGATGACCTACATTCCGGATAGATTTGCTCAGCCGGAAAGTGCCAGCGAATGGGTTTCTTCGACAGTCTGACCGAGGAACAGGTGCAGTGGATGGTTGAATGGTTTCCGACGGACGAGTTTATTATCAGGTCCAGGGATGCTCTGCATTTGGTGTTGATCGGGTTGAGAGGGATATATCCATATGTCCCTATGTGAGTTATGAGGCAAGCGGGCAGGAAACAGGTGGTACCAAGGGTCGTCAAGATGAGCCACTTCAGGGCAGACTTTCAAGACGATGATGTTCCTTACAAGTGCCAAGCTCAACATATGTGGCACTGCAAGATCATCGTGGAGAAAAACACCGTCGAGCCGGACCAGTATCACGCAGGGTATGAGCCTCTCTAACTAGCATGGTTGGAGGACAATCTGAAAGGGACGGTAACACCAGGGACTGGTCGAGGAAACGGAATCATAGATGAGGAAGCTGAAACCCAAGTCAAGTACAACAGGCTGCGCAAAAGGGTTCACGACTCTGAAAATGAGCACCAAGAAATACATGAGAAGAACGCAAGGTTGATTGAGGAATGGAAGGAGATGGCGGTCACTTCTAATAGGAAACTAGAATACCTAGAGCGAGGAATAGTAGAGCTAGAGGGCAAAGTCAAAAAGAGGATCGAAAACTGCCAGAATACTGAAGGACCTGAAGGAGGACACTTGGCCAGAGCCTACTTGCTGCTAGGGCCGCGCGAGCTAGGAGATCTCTATGAGGGAGTTCGGAAGATCGAATCTGGGGAAGGTCCTTCTGGGACCAAATAGGCTAGCTTTATTTTTGCTTTTTCTTAAGATGTAATAAGGCCAAGTGCCAATAGTAACTCGTTTTTATCGTTTTGGGATTCGTCTGTTCTTACATTATGAAATGAAGCATTTATTGGCATTAAAAGTTCTCCAAATCTATTTGTCGCTAGGTCTACCTCAGGCACAACGAGGCTCCCAAATTAGGATGCGAATTTGTATTTCTGCAATATGTGTTTAAATACTGCAGACATTTCAGGATCCTCACTAACTTATCACCTTTTGTTTTTGCTTATCTTTTATTATTATTATTCCCATCCCCTTAGGTTGGTTCGATAATACTGGCTTCATCAGCATATCACACCACATCTAGAGGCCCTCCACATCCTCCTCCTCCAAGCAACACAAGAGGGAAAGCAAAGATGGACGATTTAAGTAGAATCCGAAAGGAAAACATTGAGAATGCAGAGACCTCCGACGGCCGCAGTACTCGGCCCCAAACGACCTGGTTTTGAGACTTGAACAAAAAATATTGGAACTGCAAGGAGAACTTGAGCAGGTCCACAATTTGGCAAACTTGTCACTCACCCTCAACGTCTGTCCACCAACAGAACGCAAAGAACCCAACACCTCCCCAAAACACACAAAACCAACAGCCACAAAATTCTACGCACCAAATCAATACGCAACTCCACCTCAAAACATCAATCCACTGCTAGTACCAACACCACCACAACAACATCACCAACCAATTTAGTACCTGCCAGTCACCACTTACCACACTCCCCAAAATACACCACCACTCATTCATGATCCACAAAACTCCACCAATGACCACCAATATACCCAAGTTCCTAGCACCCAATCCCATATACGTGGAAACTGTACCATATTCTACCCAGCCACTCTCCTGTGCACCAGAAACCACCGAAAAGGACCTGCTCATTAAAAACATGGCTGAAGAGCTTAAAACGTTAACAAGCCGAGTTCAGGGTGTTGAAGGCGATAGAGGGATTGAGGGTTTAAACTATGAGGATCTGTGCATACAGCCCGATGTGGAATTGCTAGAAGGATACAAGCCACCCAAGTTCGAAATGTTCGATAGTTCAGGTGATCCACGGGTTCATCTCAGAACTTATTGTGACAAACTTGTCGGGGTCGAGAAAGATGAAAAGATCCAAATGAAACTCTTTATGAGGAGCCTTACTGGGGATGAGCTGTCTTGGTATATCAGCCAAAATCCCAAGAAATGGTCAAATTGGGTATGCATGGCGTCAGACTTCATGGATCGGTTCAGGTTCAACACAGAGAATGCACCTGATGTCGTCTACATTCAGAATCTCAAGAAGAAACCCACTGAGACCTTCCGTGAATATGCTACTCGCTGGAGGTCGAAAGCCACCAAGGTCAGGCCTGCTTTGGATGAAGAACAGATGAACAAATTCTTCGTCAGGGCACAGGACCCGCAATATTATGAGAGGCTGATGGTTATCGAAAATCACAAGTTCTCTGACATCATCAAACTCGGAGAAAGGATTGAAGAAGGGATCAAGAGCGGAATGGTAACAAACTTCGAGGCTTTGCAAGCCACAAATAAAGCACTACAGTCAGGTGGCATATCGAAGAAGAGGGATGTTGGGGCAGTAATGGTATCCCAGGGCCCAAAATCCTCACTCGTCTACCAAACACCTCCACCCATATACCAAACACCTCCACCCACGTACCAAGCACCACTGCCCACATATCAACCTGCATCCCCCAGATACTCCCAACCAGCCTCTGTCCATCACACATATAACTCTTAACCGTCCCACTTCCAAACACCACCAGCTCGTCAAAATTATCCAAGACCACGACTAAACTTTGACCGCAATCCACCCAGACAGTATACCGCCATTGCCAAACCCATTGACCAATTATATGAAAGGTTAAAAGCCGTCGGTTATGTCACTCCTATTCCCACTGTAGCATTAGAGAACACATCTCAGTGGGTCAATCCGAACAAGACTTGTGCGTACCATTCCAGTATGAAAGGGCACACCACAGTTGAGTGCCGGACATTGAAGGGTAACATCCAAACGTTAATTGAAAATAAGGTCATACAAGCAAAGGAGGCCTCACCTAATGTCCGCAACAATCCTCTCCCTGATCACAGATGTGATGGTATACATGTGATAGAAACAAATAAAGAATGGGACCCTGAAGGGTCGATCGGGCTTATTCGGGAAGGCGATGACCCCAAGGTCGCAGTCACACTCACTCTTATCGTGGTTCAAACTCAGGCACTGATCGAGGTCGAGGTAACTACATCAGTTCCATTTGAGGTAGAAGTGGCTCCGCCCGCAGCCACCCCCACTCCATTCGAAGTAGAAGTGGTCACACCCTTCACTATGACAGTATCAACCACACCCCGATTCAACTCAAAAGCAATACCCTGGGATTATGTCGTTGAGGCTCGGCGGAAAGGGAAGGCCAAGGTAGAGGAATCTGACGTGGCACAGGGAATGACTAGGACCGGAAGAGTCTATACGCCTGAACACCTAGGAGGTTCAAGTAAGGAAGCCACTGCTAGGCAACCTATTATTGAGACTGGGCCAGATGACCTGTGGAGAAAAGTACAGGCAAAAGAGTACTCTGTTGTTGATCACCTGAACAAAGTCCCTGCTGAGATATCTATCCTGTCACTATTGCAGAACTCTGATTCACACAATAACGCCTTAATGAAAGTGTTGAGCGAGGCCTACGTACCCAGTAATATCACCGGCGGAGAAATGGCCCACATGGTCGGACAAGTACTAGAGAGCCATAATATCATATTCCACGAGGACGAGCTGCCACCCGAGGGACGGAATCACATCGAGCATTGCATATCACGGTACAATTTGAAGACAAGTTCATTGCAAGGGTCCTGGTTGATGGAGGTTCTAGTCTGAATATTTGTGCACTGGAAACCCTGAAAAGGTTAGACAAAGGTTTCCATGAAATACGGACCGGAAGCATGAATGTGAAGGCTTTTGATGGGTCCCAAAGGGCCACGATCCGGGAAATCAACCTTTATTTGCAGATGGGACCAACTTGGTTCGACGTTGAGTTCCAAGTGCTTGACATACCAGCCTCATATAATCTTCTGTTGGGCCGCCCGTAGATCCATGCTGCTGGAGCTGTGCCCTCTACACTACATCAAGCCGTAAAATTTAAATGGAACCGTCAGGAGGTAATTATTCATGGAGACGGGAGTAACCCCATCTACACCAGTCAAACCATTCCGGCCATTGGAAATAGAAGAAGGCTAGGAGGGGAAACCAATCATCACATCGAACGGGTCAATGCTATCGAAAAAGACAAGTGGTGGAGTAACAAGATAGAAAGCATATTAGCATGGTCTGGATATGAACCCAGCAAAGGATCGGGAAAGAACCTCCAAGGCATCACCAAAGTAATACAGCTGAAGAATCATGGTACCACCTTTGGGCTCGTATACCAGTACACATGGCAAGAATACAAGAATTGGTCGCCTCCGTGGCGCGGACCATATTACCCTCTTGAGCAACCGGTACCCTGTTTAGAACAAGCTTTTCATCAGGCAGACACAATATGGGGAACTGCTGAAGAAGAAGCACTGGCTGGGCTGAAGGATCTGTTCTTGGAAGATGAGGATATGGACTGCAGTGCCATAATTGAGGAGGAGGAGGAAGAAGGCCTCACCATTTAGACTGTAGCAAAGGGAGCTGTTCTCAGAAACTGGACCGCCACACCATCCCGAGCCCGCCGAGTCACTGGGTAGCTTGACAGAATTTATAGTTGTTCTTGGCATTTAAATTTTCCAGCAATTCTATTTTAAGATTTTTTTGTTTTAAATAAATGCTGGATCCACCGAGCCAAGCTTTTGTTTGAACAATTTTCTCAGTTTTAATCAAACGTATCTATCCTTTATCATTATTCATTACTATTTTTATACTTTTCCCTTCTACAGTGTTATTATTACTTTTCTTGATGAACCCATGGCTGTGACATGTAATGAGGTAACGCAATATGAGAATAGCAACTCAGAAAGAAGATGAGATACCCGAGGAAATTGTCAGGGAAGTTGAGAATTTTGAGAATAAGCCTAAGTCCAACCTGGACGAAACAGAAGCAGTAAATTTGGGAGATGCCGAGACCATCAAAGAGACCCGCATCAGCATTCACTTGTCGCCAACAGAGAAGGAAGAATACATCCGTTTTCTAAGGGAATACGAGGATATATTCGCATGGTCGTATGACGATATGACCGGTTTGAGCACATCTATAGTAACTCACAAGTTGCCAACCAATCCCATATGCCCGCCAGTAAAGCAGAAACTTAGAAAATTCAAACCAGACATGAGTTTGAAAATCAAGGAGGAAGTTACCAAGCAGATCAAAGCTAAGGTTCTCAGGGTGGTTGAGTACCCAACATGGTTAGCTAATATTGTGCCAGTTCCGAAGAAAGACGCGAAGGTCCGAGTATGTGTTGATTATCGTGATTTAAAGAGAGCAAGTCCCAAAGACAATTTCCCACTACCAAACATACACATCCCGATCGACAACTGCGCCAAGCACGAACTCCAATCCTTTGTGGATTTCTTTGCAGGTTATCACCAGATCTGGATAGATGAAGAAGATGCCGAGAAGACAACTTTTATTACGCCTTGGGGTGTATACTGTTACAAGATGATGCCATTCGGTCTGAAGAATGCTGGGCTTACTTACATGAGAGCCATGACAACCATTTTCCATGATATGATACACAGAGAAATAGAGGTATATGTGGACGACGTCATTATCAAATCCAAGAGGGCCGCATATCATATAGCAGACTTGAGGAAATTATTCGACAGGCTCAGGAGGTACAATTTAAAGTTGAACCCCGCAAAGTGTGCATTCGGGATTCCTGCAGGAAAGTTATTGGGATTCATTGTCAGTCGCCGAGGGATCAAGCTGGATCTGACTAAAGTCAAAGCTATTCAGGAGTTACCACCACCCAAAAGCAAAAAGGACGTGATGAGCTTCCTGGGAAGGCTCAACTACATCAGTTGATTCATAGCACAGTCCACAGTAAAATGTGAACCCATCTTCAAGATGACGAGGAAAGATGCCGAGACAAGTTGGACCGAGGACTGTCAGAAAGCTTAAAATCAAAGAATACCTATCCACACCGCCAGTTCTGGCCCCGCCAGAGCCAGAACGACCCTTGCTACTTTATCTATCCGTGTTAGATGGAGCCTTCGGATGCGTTTTGGGACAACATGATGAGACAGGAAGAAAGGAGCAAGCCATATATTACCTGAGTAAGAAATTCACACCTTATGAAGCACGGTATTCTCTGCTTGAACGCACTTGCTGCGCTTTGACCTGGACGGCCCAGAAGTTGAGGCACTATTTTTGTGCTTACACTACATACCTCATATCCAGGATGGATCCTCTAAAGTACATATTTCAAAAGCCCATGCCTACGGGGAAGTTGGCTAAATGGCAGATACTACTGAGTGAGTTCAACATCATCTATGTAACTCAAAAGGCAGTCAAGGGACAAGCATTGGCAGATCACCTCGCTGAAAATCCGGTGGGAGGAGAATACAAACCCTTGAAAACGTATTTCCCTGATGAAGAAGTAGCATTCGTAGGAGAAGACATTACCGAAGCATATGACGGTTGGAGGATGTCTTTTTATGGAGCCGCAAATTTCAAAGGAGTAGGCATTGGGGCAGTTTTGGTATTAGAAACAGGTCAACATTATCCCGTATCTGCTAAAATCAGATTTCCCTACACCAACAACATGGTAGAGTACAAAGCCTGTATACTAGGGCTCAATATGGCAATCGACATAAACATTCAGGAGTTGTTGGTGATCGGTGATTCAGATTTGCTTGTTCACCAGGTACAAGGAGAGTGGGCCACCAAAAATTCCAAAATATTGCCATATCTGCACCATGTGCAGGAATTGAAAAGGAGGTTCACAAAGATATAATTCCGACATGTGCCCAGAATCAGAATGAGTTTGCCGACGCATTAGCCACTTTGTCATCCATGATACAACATCCAAACAAGAATTATATCGATCCCATCCTGGTGAGAATCCATAATCAGCTGGCATATTGTGCTCATGTCGAGGAAGAAGCAGATGGAAAGCCTTGGTTCCATGACATCAAGGAGTACTTATCAAAAGGAGAATACCCGGAGCATGCAAACCACACTCAGAAACGCACGCTCCGGAGATTGTCAAATCACTTCTTCCACAGCGGAGGGAACTTGTACAGAAGAACTCCGAATTTGGGTTTGCTAAGGTGTGTCGAGGCAAAGGAAGCTTCCAAGCTACTTGAGGATGTGCATGCTGGGACATGTGGTCCGCACTGAATGGTTTCGTTCTGGCCAAGAAGATACTCAGGGCAGGTTACTTTTGGATGACCATGGAGACGGATTGTATTCAGTATGTCCGCAAATGCTTTAAATGTCAAGTGCATGCCGACATGATAAAGGTGCCGCCAAACAAGCTCAATGCAACAAGCTCGCCTTGGTCATTCACCGCCTGGGGAATGGATGTTATTGGCCCGATTAAGCCCACTGCTTCGAACGGGCACAGGTTTATTCTAGTAGCCATTGATAATTTCACAAAATGGGTAGAAGCTGCATCTTACAAAGTTGTAACCAAGAAAGTCGTCACAGATTTTGTCAAGGATCGTACTGTCTGCCGTTTTGAAGTTCCTGAGTCCATTATTACTGACAACGCCACCAACCTCAATAGCGATCTGATGAAAGTTATATGTGAAACTTTCAAAATCAAGCACAAGAATTCCATCGCCTACATACCTCAGATGAATGGAGCCGTGGAAGCCGCCAACAATCAAGAAGATACTAAGGAAGATGGTAGAAAACCACAAACAATGGCACGAGAAGTTACCTTTTGCTCTGTTGGGATACCGCACTACAGTTCGCACATCAACCAGAGCAACTCCCTACATGCTGGTTTATGGTACCGAGGCTGTCATCCCAGCCGAGGTAGAGATTCCTTCTCTAAGAGTCATGCGGGAAGCTGAACTCAGTGATGCAAAATGGGTAAGGAGCCGCTATGAACAATTGGCCCTTATCGATGGAAAGAGGATGAATGCAGTTTGTCACGGTCAACTTTATCAGAATAGAATGTCCAGAGCTTTCAACAAAAGGGTCAAACCGAGACAATTTGCACCGGAACAGCTAGTGCTGAAGAAGATCTTCCCACATCAAGATAAAGCCAAAGGGAAATTCTCTCCCAACTGGCAAGGTCCGTACATGGTTCACAGGGTCCTGACAGGAGGAGCACTCATACTTGCAGAAATGGACGGAGAAATCTGGCCAAAACCAATCAATTCAGACGGAGTCAAGAGATACTATGCCTAGATTATTTCACATTTATTTTCTGATGTAATTGAACACGCTTGACTTGATTCCCGTTTAAGAGGGGATACGTAGGAAGCCTTATGGGTTCGGTCATATCATAATAAAATTTTTATTTCCCCCAAAATCAGAAACTGGGGCAGAATTTTGAGGAAGGTCCTCAAAATTCCGGAGCAAGTCCAGCCAGCACCATCACATGACAGGAGGTCAGTCGTTAGTCAAGAACCGGGGCAGAATTTTGAGAAAGATTCTCAAAATTCCAAGGAAGATTCAGCAAGGTCCACCATCCGCAAACGGTTAGAGATCATCTACCAAACTGGGGCAGAATTTTGAGAAGGATCCTCAAAATTCCAACACAAGAAAGCTGCAATGCCTTTGAAATGTGTCACGGTCGCTAGTTCATCAAAGTTACTTGATATATCAATACACTTCCAAAACAATTCTATTTTATCAATGAATGCATATTTTCGAAAACTCTATTTTTATAACAGCCAGGTGCTACCTAGGGGGATTCGGAGGGGGCTTCTAGAGCAGAGCAGAGCAAGGCTGGCAGACGAAGCAAGAACCAACCTCCCCCCATGGAACTTATGATTTTTCTTTAAACGCGGGCACATTTGACGATAGCATTCATACACAAAGAAAATTCACCATCCATCCGGCCGTTAGACGCAAACATGTCCTAGATAAGATATATACTCCACCCTTATCTATTATTTTCTCTTTGCATGAGTCTAATCCTTGACTCCATAGTTACATGAGTCTAAGCCTTGACTCCATACCTGCATAAGGCCACATATGCCTTCTCTTTGCATGAGTCTAATCCTTGACTCCACATTTGCATGAGTCTAAGCCTTGACTCAATATTTGCATGAGACTAAGCTCTGTCTCCATACTTGCATGAGTCTAATCCTTGACTCCACATTTGCATGAGTCTAAGCCTTGACTCCATATTTGCATGAGACTAAGCTCTGTCTCCATACTTGCATGAGTCTAATCCTTGACTCCACATTTGCCTGAGTCTAAGCCTTAACTCCATATTTGCATGAGACTAAGCTCTGTCTCCATACTTGCATGAGTCTAATCCTTGACTCAACATTTGCACGAGTCTTGACTCCATATTTGCATGAGTCTAAGCCTTGACTCCATATTTGCATGGGACTAAGCCCTGTCCCGCATCTTGCATGAGGTTAAGCTCTACCTCCATATTTGCCTTCTCTTTGCATGAGACTAAGCTTTGTCTCCAATCCTGCATGAGTGTAAGACCTGACTCCATACGTGCATGAGGCTAATCCTTGCCCCCTCATTTGCATCATGATAATCCTTGCCTCCCTACTAGCGCGGGACTAAACACTGTCCCTCTTTGCACCAATGCTGCTCTATTTTCTACTACCATCTACTTGCTTTTCCATCGGGCTAAGCTCTGCCCTTAATCTCACAAGACAAAGCCTTGTCTTGTTACATCATATTATTGCATCTCATGGGCTGAAATATCGCCAATCTGTCCAAGGGAGTCATGGTCTAAAGGCACCATCCTCATAGCCGGAAGACACCGTTCCATGGCCTGAGGATCTCTCAAATTTGCATATCATTATTCAAAGACGTCATGGTTTGGAGGCACCATTTTCATGGACCGAAAACATCATTTCATGGCCTGCGAATCCCTCACTAAATAATTCATGGCCCAGGACGTCATGGTCCAAGGACGTCATCTTTAAACGTCCGAAGACAACCTTCATGGTCCAAAGGGAATCTGCATCATGTTTAAATTTTCGCAAATACATTTGTAGCATCGTTTATTTACAGGTAATCAGCAAACAATCGCTATCTTTGCAGGGGCGATCTCGCTCCAGTCCCCTCCAACCGTCCCGAACCTTAATCATTCATCGTAGCTGCACATCTCGTGTCCGTTCTTGCAATAATCTCATCGTCATACTCCGCAGGTGAATCCAGAACTACGCATGGCCTGATTTCTGTAAAACCAGGAAAATGTAGGCAACTCAAAAACCGGAGTTCGGCCTCCGTCTTCTGAAGCATCCCATTCTGTCAAAATTGGCCATCATTTCTTTACCCGAAAACTCTTTCATCCTTCCCGGGTAAAGAGGGACAGCTATTGATACCCAATTTTTCCCTATATATTTTAAATATGCATAATACCTTCAAAATAGTATATGTATGCATATATAAGCATACACAAGGCTTTTGTTATTTTTCCCATAACTTTAAGGGTTTAAGTTGACTTATTTTCTTCCTTTTTTATCCATAAAATCCCCAATAACTATTTCAAAAATTATTGTTTTGACAATTCATTTATTTAATTTCTATACTTATGCCAAAATATGGCTAATGTAATTTGTATGTATTTTTACAATTACATTTAGTATTTTTAAGTTAAATTGCATTTAATTGCGTTATTAGCCCTTTTAAAGATATAATTATATTTTATATGTGTAAAATTGACCCCTATATTTTAAAAATGTTAATTATGTATTTTAAATTATTTTGGGACCTTGAATTTTTTTCCAGAAATTGCTTATTATTTATTAAAATTAAAATAGGGAAAGACTAGCTATTTAAATAACAACCAAATTTGGCTTTCAATTATAGCCCAAATCGGACCAATCCCAGCCCAATTTTATACTTATTACCCCCACCCAGATCCAATTACCCACTACCCAACCCAAGCTATTTTAAATCCTGGCCGTTGATCTTTCATTTCTCCTTTCCTTTTAATTTCCAAACGACCCCTAACCCTACTCACTTTCCAAATCCCCTCTGCCCTCAAATGCTTTCATTTTCTCTCCTCTCTCAAACCTAACCCTAGACTCCGTCAAATGCCTCTTTCTCCGGTCATCTCTGGCGACCATCCTTTCAACCCAAGCCTCCAATGGTCACTCCACCGCCTTGCTCATCATCTTTAAGTCCCTCAAGGGTCCTGGGCCACGTCGAGTGGAACCTAGGGATTCTGATTCTGTTGGTCGAGGCTTCTCTGGTGTGATTTTGGGCAAAATCACACCATTTGTGTTACGATTTGTGAAGTTACAACAGGTTCTTCGATTTCTATTTGGGTTTCCTTTGGAAACCCTAACTCTCTTCTGAATCTCTCAGATCTATGTTATTTTCATGATTTAAGCTTGTTTCCTTCTATTATTTGCTTATTCTCGAGCTTTCTTCTGAAAGGTCCTCTACTTTAAATCGTTTTTACTTTCTTTGAAAAACTAGGGTTTTCTCGGAGTTTTTTCTACACCTGTTCCAACCGATTTGTTCATGATTAAGTTTTTTTTCTTGCTTATTTTGACCGATTCTATATTCCTACTGCTTTTTAACTCGACTCTATTAAAAGCCCTAATTTTTTCTAAAGGTTTTCTTTGCTTCGTTTCTGTTTGTTAGCACGATTCTCTTTACTTCATTTCTGTTTGTTAGCATGATTCTCTTTACTTTGTTTCTGTGAGTTAGCATGATTTTCTTTACCTTGGTACTGTGTATTAGCCTGTTTACCTGATTCTCGTTAATCTCTCGTGGTCACCATGCTTCGAATATGTTCTGCTGAATCTTTAGCCTTCTTATATCACCTCTATATGATTGTGTTTGCTCATCTCTTGTTTCTTTCTGTCTATATGGCTGCCCTTTTTTGTTTGCTACTCCTGTTCATTCATCTCTATTTATATGTTGAACATACAGGATCATGACTCCCACTTGATTGATTTTGATTTCCTTTATTGATGGAGATTGAGAGATTTTCTTTTAAAGCCTTACAAGCTTTACCCCGTCTATTTAGGCTGACTGATTTCCTTGCCATATTTGCTATGATACTTATTTCTACTCAGCAGTGTCCTTAATTGAGGCTTTATGAATTCTGACCTATTCGGCTACTCTATGCTTATTGAACCTTGACTCCTTCCTTATTTAGTCATGCACTGATTTTTCTTCTTGCCTTATATGATATTGAATCTCCCCGTTTGATTTGATTCCCTTAACTTAAGGGAGTACTTCCTTGATTCTCTAATTGATTGATTCTAAGTTCTTAAAATAGTATACTAGTATGATTTTTACCTTATTTCACTACCTACTTTCAACTATAAATACTCTAAGTCTTTCACAAAAAAGACACGGACTTGGCTTTCGAAAAACTCCTCTCTTATTAAAAATCTCTGTTCTCCCTTCTTCCTTGTGTTATTTTGCTACTATTAGCTGGCTGCAAGCCAAGGCTAATCATCTGTGCTCTTTGGTTCCTTCATTCTGCCTGTTTCTATCTTCATAGGTATGTCCTAGTTTAATTTAAAGCCTCAACAACAACATGTTTCTCTTCTTGTTTCAGTTTCTTTTATTTCTAGCCTGCTTTTACTTGTGGTTCTGTTGTGGAGTTTGTAGTTAGGTTATATTATTAGCATGCTAGTATGACTCCCCTCCCTTTAGATTCATGTATTCCCTTGTGTGATTCAAGCATGCCTGGATAATTATTTTTTACCTACTGTGTGCTTACCATTCTTATGAATCCCAAATCCCTACCCCCCTCTATGTGTTTATGTTCTCCCTGATTAGTTTGTGATCATGCCAGTCTTAACTATTTCTTAGCATGTCCAAACCAGTCCAAATACCCTTTGCTGGGGTTATGTGTTTGCAGTCAAATGCCTGTGTATCCCCAAGCCCTTTGACCCCTGTGTGACTACTGAACTCATTTGGGTTCTATGTGTGATCCTATCCTGAAGTGTTTGGTTTTGTTTATCACTCCAACCTCTTTCAAACAACCTCTATTACCTTACTGACTACTTTCTAAACAGACTTTTAAATTCAGTCTTTAATAGATTTCTTTCAACCCGTGTCTTGCACTTCCACTTCACTCTTAGTTAATAAGTTCTGCCCCCTCTAGTATGTGTACTGCCTTGGGATCCCCTTGAGAACCCTCTGAACTCTGGCATACTAAGGTTGGCCTTTCCACACTGCACTGGTTCAATGCTTGGCTACTAAGTCTAGGTGTAAGCATTGCCCGGGGTCCTTGAGACCCTTAGGGAACTTTGATGCACCTAGACTCTGATTTGTCTATTGGAAATGAGGCTTGAAAGACCGTTGGAGGCTTTGGGAAACTTGGGCCTAAGCGCAGGCTCTCTATAGAATAGCTTCTTGATTTTTATTTTTTACTTATGTAATTCATTTATTGGCCTGTAATAATTTGTTAACGGATATTTGGGGTATTTAGTAAAAAGGGTGGGTAGATGTATACTCTGGGGGTAACATGGGTAGAAATGCTGTTCATAGGGTTTATTTTCAAATCTGCTTGCTTCACTCAATAGAAAACATGTCCATAGGGTTTTTATTCTTGTTGAATCTGATTGCTTTTTTTTTTTTTTGCATAATAGAATCATGCCTATAGGATTCCACTTTTAATTTCACTTGCATCATAATAGAGAATCATGCCTATAGGATTCCACTTCTAATTTCGTTTGCATCAAATAGAAATCATGCCTATAAGATTTCACTTTTAATGTCGTTTGCATCAGATAGAAACCATGTTCATAAAATTCTGCATTTGTCATGTTAGAAACCATGTTTCTAGGTTCCAAGCCATCATGTCTTAAATCAATTCAAATATAGATACAATGTCTATGCCTAATTCCGACTCAGTTCTAATAAGTCTTTCATATGTTACTGCCAATTGGCTAAAACCTGTAACGCGCCTAGATACCATGCCTGTAGGGATTTCCATTTACAATTACGCCTGGTAATCTAATTAGCCTAATAAGTCAATTTCACCTCATCTAGTTTACTTCTTAAAACTGGTCTTATTAAGCGATGACATTTCCTAAAAATAGTTCTTTCAAAATTGCTTTGATCTCATTAGATATCCAGCCTACAGGTATTAAAGGGGTCTATTTTGGAAACTGGTTGGTTTCTGCATTAATATAGACACAGTACTGCATATAGGCAAGCCTTAGGGCATTTTCAAACCCTACATTTTCTTGAAGTCGTTTCCGTCGTTCAACATTTCTGATTCTAATAAGCTGTTAAAAGGAGTCCTTAGGCAACTACTAGGTTATAACTTCTGGATCTAAAAGTGGTCTATTTCTGCATAATCACTTGGAAATCCTGCTTTAGGACTTTGATTAATGAAGACCTTAATTGTGCTTGAGACGTGCTGTTTGTATGTATATTTGAGGAGGGAATTGTGAGCCTCTTAATTGCTCCCATTATGTGAAAGTCCTAAATGCTTTTTGACTGTCGCCTTAGATTTTTACCTTTAAAACCTTAGGGGTACGTCTAGAACCACCTATAGGTAAAGGTCCTAACTCCGTCCGGGACCGTTAAGAAGGGACGGGTAGCAGCACGCAATAGGTATTAGTGACCAAACACTCGCTTTGCATGACCTATAAGGGGATGGGAAGGGTAGACATGGGATATGATGACTACACGTTAATGTCACGTGTAGCCCCTCATTGAGGAGTGTCTACCAGACATTGTGTGGGGTGATCCTATAGGATAAACAACTTAGGACCCATCCTTACCCAAAACCCTCTCCCCGTTTTAAAAATTTGTTTTTTTTTTTTTTTGATAATTTGTTCAAACTTCTATTTCACTACTTGAATTGTTCAATGTGCTTTACAAATAACTTATATGATTCAACTATTTGTATGGACTAATTTGTGAATATAAGTTCGGCCGGACCCACAGTTGTGGACCAAGAGGGGTGCCTAACACCTTCCCCTCGAGGTAACTTTGAGCCCTTACCCTAATCTCTGGTAATGCAAACCAACCCAAGAGTTAATTACTCTAGGTGCCCTAACGCACCTTAAATCGTTAGGTGACGACTCTTCAAATACCCAATTCCCAAAAGGAAATGAGTCATCACACCCTGTGAATGTCGAAACACGGACTTCTCCCCGCGGAGAAAAAGGGGGGCGCGACAGCATGGCGAACTTCTAGCTTCAAATATCTTCCTGACCATCCAACAAGCCTGTTGAGGGGTCGGGTAATGTTGAATTGTTGGTTTTTGATGTAGTAGGTATGGATCCACCTGATCCATAGCTTATCTTCCTTGTGAGCCAAATCCCAGCATACTTTAGCTATAGCAGCCTTGTTCCAGATTTGTAGATTGTAAGGTTTAGCCCACCTCCTACTTTGGGTAGACACGCCTTATCCCATGCTAGTAAAGCTTTCTTTGTGATCACATTGGTACCTGACCACACATACGATCTGCATATACCTTTAATGACCTTGATCACCGTGGAAGGAATAATAAACAGTTGAGCCTAGAACGCTTATATTCCAAACAAAATACTTTGGACTATCTGAATTCTGCCAGCATCGGAGAGCCTCTTTACAGTCCAAGAGGTTATTTTTGATGTCATCTTGTCTGTCAAAGGTTGCAATTGCATGATACTCAATTTCTTGGTAGATAGAGGAACTCCTAGATACTTAAAAGGTAGGTCTGCTGTTGAAACCCAAGTGCTCTAAGACCTGTTGTTGCACTGTTGTTGATACTCCTCCAAAATATACTGCACTCTTACTTTGGTTAGCATGTAGCCTAGATACTTTTGTAAACTGTAGGAATTTATGAGCTATTGCAGCAACTGACGTCATATCCCCTCTAGCAAATAGCAAGAGGTCATCAGCAAAATATAAGTGAGTAATCTTGAGCCTTGACCACCTGGGGTGATAGTTGTACTCTTTGTTTGTCTTAAGATCATGTAAGCTTCTACTCAAGTATTCCATAGCAATTGCAAAAAAAAGAAGGTGACATTGGATCACCTTGTCTGAGGCCCTTGGCAACATTGAATGGCATTGAATATTCTCCATTACCTATGACAGAATAATTGACTGTCTGTATGCATTCCATAACCCATGAGATGAAAAATTTAGGAAATCCTAGCTCTTTCATAACCTGTTTCAAATAGGGACATTCCACAGAGTCATAGGCCTTCTGAAGATCTATCTTAATCATGCATCTGGGGGAGGTGTGTTTCCTAGAATAGGCTTTGACCAATTCATGTGCTAAAATGACATTATCAGATATCCTCCTACCAGGTATAAAGCCAGCTTGTGCTTCACTATTTACAGTAGAGATAACAACTTGAATTCTAGCAGCCAGGATTTGGAAATAATCTTATAAAGCATTCCGCAGCATGCAATTGGTCTAAATTCTTTAACTGTTTTAGGTTTTCCAGTCTTGGGAACTAAGGTGGTATCTATACAATTGATTGCTTTGTATAGTTTCCCAGTGGCAAAGAAATCCATAATAGTTGTTGTACTTCATGATGAATGACCTTCCATGCCTTCTTGAAAAAATATGCATTGAATCCATCAACTCCAGGGGCTTTGTCATCACCAATTGATATTAATCAATCATACACTTCTTTTCACTGACATCTTGACACAGTATAATCCACTGTTGCTGCGACAATATTGGCCCTTTCTGCATTATGTCCGTTTATATTGCTGGTAGGCTGTGTGCTGCAAATCCCTTCAATGATTTATAAAAACTCACTATTTCATTAGTGATATATTCAGGTTCAAATAATTTGTCTCCATTAAGAGAAGTAAGCTCAATTATCTGTTTCCTCTTTTGCCTTTCCTTTATAACTGCTGCAAAATACTTTGAATTTGAGTCTCTTAGCTTGATCCACTTTGCTCTAGCTTTTTGTTTCAAAGCACCTTCCTCCATTAAATCCCGTTTATCAAGGTTTTGTATTAGTTGTCTCTCCTCCACTAATAGCTCATCTGTACATTGTGCAGAGATAAGGCCCTGTATGATGGTAAGCTCTGCTCTGACTCTTTCTATCTTCTGCTTAATGAACTTGAATTCCTCATTATTCAGCTTCCTTAGCACAAGTCTGAGTGCCTTCAATTTCAACCAGATATTTTACATTTTCCTACTGCTGAGTCTTTGCCCCCATCCCTGTTTTACAATGGATAAGAAATCTTCATGATTTGCCCATACATTGAAGAACTTAAAAGGTATTTTCCCAGTCCAATGTTTGATTGTTAACTTTAGACACATAGGAGAGTGATCTGAGATATAAGGCAGTCCATACTCAGTAAAAATGTGTCCCCATTCATCATCCAATCTAGTTCCCAAACATTCTGTCAATTCTACTCCATATCATGTCATCTCTCGATTGATTATTAGACCATGTATAATATTCCCCTTCCCAAGTCAATTCATTAAGACCTAGTGTTTGTACACAATTTGCATAGTCTCAAGTCTCTACTGCAGTAACTGGATTTCCATACATTCTGTCCTGTGAGTACAGAATTGAGTTGAAATCTCCTCCAATAAGCCATATTTTGGCAATCCCCTGTGCAATCTCCTCCAGTTGTTCCCACAGGTGTTTTCTCTTTTCTACAGTATTGTATCCATACACAACTGTCACTAATTAATCAATATCATCAGCAACCCCTTTAATTGAATTAGTTGCGCTTCTACTCTCAATAGGGTAATTGTACAATAACTTGAATCCCATAGTAACCATATTCTTCCATTGACAACATAATTGTAATTATGAAGAGTTCCCCAGCCAGGGGCAATATGACAACAAACCTTTCTTGCATTATGCTCTTTCATTCTTGTTTCTACTATACTATTAGTCTAATATTATTAATTTTCAGGTAGTTCTTCAATTCTTTCTGCTTATACCACTTGTTCACACCCCTGAAATTCCAGAAAAGCCAAGTTATTAATTGGTTTGTTTAACCCCTCCTCGATCATGAGGCAGGGAAATGCTTGCACTATGACCCCTTTTAGTCACCAAAACCTCAGCTATGCTTGTGGAAGTTGGTAGCATAGAAAAATTTGTCAAGTTCATTTCTGGGTTGGCCACTTCCTTTTCTTTCCATTTTTGCACTGACTCTTGCCTCAATGTTGTATTTGCTTCTGGGATTGGACAAATCCTTTGGGCTTTCCTTTGGTCACTGCTTTGAGTATAGTGTTGCACATTTGGGGCCTGAGATTGTTCTTCCTTAGCAACCTCTGCATTCACCACAGGGCCCTTGGTTCTCCATTCATAGGTAACTTTTCTGGCTTCTTTTCTTCTTCTAGGCTGTTCTACATGTTGTGGTTTAGGGACTTGCTGGTTAGCACATGTGTGTCCAATAGATTGGCATTATCACAATACACTGGTTTCCACTCATATACCAACTGTTGTTGAAATTTCTTGTCTCTTGAGTCCATGATAGTGACTTCTGTTGGTAGAGTTTTAGTCACATTAGCCTCTATCAACATTCTTGCATATGATATTCTTGTTTGCTTTGTAGTGCACCCATCTACAAACAGTGGCTTCCCAATTGCACTAGCTATTTTGTTTAACGACTCACTTTCCCAGTAGCTCATTGGCAAATTATGTAAGACTACCCATAAGGAAATTTCTGTGAGAAACTCCTTGCTCAGATCAAAATCAGTCGTCCAAGGCTTCAAGATGATTGGTCTATTACTAATAGTGTGAGGGCCAGCATAGAAGATTCTATGCATATTCTCCATTGACTGAAACTTGATGACATAGTACCCCTCATCATGCAAACCGGTTCTGCAACATCCAACCAGTATTGATCAATGTATCTCTTCATTGCATTGTATCTTGGATTACTCCCAATGATGTAGGCAATCAATGCACAACTCCGTTTCTCCTCTTCTTTTTCCACATCTTGCAATTCCAATTGAACAACTGGCTGCCCATCAACAATTTGAGGGGGATGTATCTCAATACCATTCCATGAGTTGTGACTCTATTCTGTTGGAAAAGGCTTGCCCATGGTTTGGATCCCACAACAACAGTAGGTTGTTCTGTTTCATTAGCCTTAACCTGGGAGTTCTCACTACCACTCGTGCCTACGTTGGCACTCACCTTTTCATATTTGTTCAAATTGTCCTCCTCAGGTGTATTTTCTCGATTTGGGACCTCACTGTTCCTTCTCTCTAAATTAGGGTTTTCAATGTAACTGTTCCACTGCTTTCCCCCAATAGAGTTGTCAATGGGTACTATTCCATTGCTTTCCCCATATGATTTTCCTTTACTTATTGAGCCAATTGGTAATTTAAAGGTGAACCACTGAGATTGAGCTTCTTACTTACCCCTGTATCTCTCGAAGATGAGCCAATTTCCTTTGCTATCGAATTCCGTCTCCGGTGTCACCATTGCATGATCCTGTGTTGAATTCATCTTTCCCACTTGCGTCTTAGAGCTTACTGTACTTCCAAAAGTTATAACAGGTGTTCGTTTTGGTCTTCCTCGCCCACGACCCCTCCCTTTCCCATGGCCACGCCGGCGTACGTTTATCTAACGTGCGCTGAGAGCATGAGAGAGAAGAGAAAGAAAAAGAAAAAGAAAAAGAAAGTATGAGTTAAAAAATCAAAGTTATCACAGCATTACTAAACTCATATCACAGTATTATCAATTTTTAATAAAGACTGTTTTGAAGACTTGAACGCTTGTAATAACTATAACTGTTATGTTTTTAATTTCTAATCTAAGTCACCTTATTAGCAAAAAAGAAAAAGTATCAAAGCCACTTTTAGGTCTTAAATTATTATACTATTTTATATGAAAAATTAAAACAAACAAAATAACACAAAAATAATCTCGTATAGAAGGATATACTCCCTCTGTTTCAATTTAGATGACGCATTTTTCTTATTGAAAGTCAAATTGTGTGAAGTTTGAGCAACATTTTAAAGTTTTTTTTTATCATATTTAAGTGACAAAAATTGTAACTTATAGTATTATTCGTATAGTTTTTGAATATCTAAAATTTTAATTTTAAAATATTGAGTTGAACTAATCTAATTTAAAGTAATCAAATTGACTTTAGATAAGTTAAGTATGTTATCTAAATTGAAATAGAGGGAGTAATAATTTTCATATACTTCAAAGATGTCCGAATATTCTATTTGGTATTCTTTTTCCCCCGCCAATCATATAGACTCGAATGGGCTTCTTCGGTCCAAACATTATATCGTTGCGGCATGTATCTCGATACTATAATATATACAACACTAAGACTTGTTGCGACGTGCAACCCGATCAATCATCTTTATCCTCATCTCTTCACGAGTCTCGCTCTTCCATATTTTCTTACAACAAATTTCGCTGTTTTTCTTGATCAAGAATAAACGGCACACGAACCTAGGCCGCCTCCACACGCCTACCCCTACTACTACGGTACTACCAAAGCCCAAACAGTTAACCCCCCTCCCCCACCCACCCAAAACATCTTTCCACCGATACCCATTTGCCCCCACCTACCTAACTTGTCATTATTATTTGAATCTGATCTGCCCAAATAAAATATCATACTGTATATACCCATTATATACCAATATATATAGAGAATAGTTATGTACACCACTTCTGCTGCTCTTTCCAAGCCGAGATTTTCCTCTTCTTCAATCTCTACTATTTCTTCCTCTTCTTCTGCTGCTTATTATCGCCCTAGTGGCTCTTCTTCTACTTTTTTCTATAATCAGCAGCACCGTTCCTTGAGCTTCTCCTCCGCCGTGCGATCGCTGCGGTGGAATTGGAAATCTCCGATCAGTTTGAAAGCTCAGATCAGAACTACTGCCACTACTCCTATTCCCAACAATTTCCATCGAAAACTCTCAACCATGGGTAATTGTCATTCACTGTTTTCATTAAATTTGCTGCTGAGATTATCCTCCTAAAAATGTATATGTTAACGTTGTAAAAAGCATTTCATCGGATTTTCCGCCAACAATACATTCATTTTTGTTCCGATGTATATATGAATCCTAAGCATAATATTGTTTGTTAATTCAGCCTTAATTTAATGTCCTGAGTCCAAGTTGTATAAGTAAAAAAAGAACATTCATTGGATTGTTGTGAATATTCAGTCTTTTGTTGTTTCATTATAGATTGGATCCTCACAAAGGACGATCCAAGATTTGAACTTTATCGGTTCGGAATGGCAGTGAACCCACTGATTATTTGAGTTACTGGCTTTGAGATTTTATATTTATACATGTTTAGTAGATTTCTTAATACATATATCGTTTATGAGCCAAAGGCTGAAACGTAGCTCATACTTTACATCCGCCCCTGGATCCTCATGATAATTATTTTTGTTAAGGATATATCCACCACAAGCTAGAAATAATTAAATCTTTTGGATTTTATTAAAATAGAAAAAGTGTGAACCAAATAATGTCTTTTTTATTTAGAAATACTTTTCAATGAGACCAAGGTAAGTGGACATTTGAATGACAGGTGTTGAAGTTGACTCAAGATATTTATTCTTTTAACGTTTGTATTTTGTGTTGGGTACTTATTAAATGGTTAAGAATGTTTCTGATAATTGTCAAAAGTTGCTATCACTGAATGACTTACAAGACTCTTGATCCCAAAAGAAAATCAAGAATCTAATATTGTGTGTCAATGGATTCAGCTGCAGAGAACCCATTTAAGGAAATCCTTACTGTTCTTCCCAAGCCTGGAGGTGGCGAATTCGGAAAGTACTATAGCCTACCTGCTCTGAATGATCCCCGAATTGGTAATTTCATCAGATCCTGACGTTTCTTTTATATACATAATAAACTGCTTTTCTGTTCGTGATGTGAATAACTAGCTTGTTCCGTTGCTTGAATTTGTCGTACTATATAATGGCACCTGTTGTAAATCTTACTTCTAGATTAATGCAATTTTTTTTGATGACTAGAGTAATGTATTCCTTATTTGAGAATTATGGTTAATTCATTCGATGTATCATTCTCGAGGATTGGTAGTTTCTTTTTCTTCCTTTTTCTTTCTTTAGTTTTTCAAATTAACGACTTTTTATATTTTGCATTGTTGAAGTGCTTGATTTCACATTCTTGTGTCCTCTCAGTAAATCTATGTTTTCTTATTTTTGACTTTTTCTTGGTTACATCATTGTACAGACAAGCTGCCATATTCTATTAGAATTCTTCTTGAATCAGCAATTCGTAATTGTGACAACTTTCAAGTGAAAAAGGAGGATGTTGAGAAGATTATTGACTGGGAAAATACTGCGCCGAAGCTAGTGGAGATACCGTTTAAGCCAGCCCGAGTCTTGCTGCAAGTACTGGCCTTTGGCCTGTTTCTGAATAAAAAAGAAAAAATGCAATTCGAGATGTAGCAGCTTAAATCTTAACTGTTTTTTTGCAGGATTTTACTGGTGTACCAGCTGTTGTGGACCTTGCTTGCATGCGTGATGCCATGAACAAGCTTGGCAGCGATTCTGACAAGATTAATCCATTGGTATTCATTTCTTTTAAGTTTAGCTGATGTTGGTAAAATCTCTTAAACAGTGGTTAGTCACCTTCAATGGTTGATGTCGAAACAACTAAGGTGGTGTTTCCTTCAAAATTTTGAAGAGGAGTTCAACCCAAATCTTATTCAATTTTTTGAAGAACTGTCTTTCTTGCTGTTAGTTTGAAAAATTGTTTTTGCAAAAAATTGATTTTTTTTTTCCCAAAACAGGTTTTTCAATATTTTTGAAGCAAACGGCACCTACATAATGCAGCCGTGGCTTTTATAATTTGGATTATAATTATTGAAATGTTTTTTTCTTACGCTTATGAATCAAGGACTTAGTCCAATCACTAATTATTATAAGTTTGAGGTCAATGGTTCCTACTAATAAGAAAATTCAGGTCGCTGTGGGTTGTGACAGTTCTTCTATTGGGTTTCTGTATCTTGAAGATTCATCGTCAGTTCTTCTATTGGTCTTTGAATAATTTCCATTTCATGGTAATATCTTATCCTTTTTTTATTGGGCATATTTTCAGGTGCCGGTAGATCTGGTAATTGATCATTCAGTTCAAGTTGATGTGGCAAGGTCAGAAAATGCTGTCCAGGCTAATATGGAACTGGAATTCCAAAGGAACAAGGAGAGATTCGCCTTTCTCAAGTGGGGTTCTAATGCTTTTCGCAACATGCTTGTTGTTCCACCAGGTTCTGGTATTGTTCATCAGGTATTGTATCTGAAAACTGAAAGGGGCCAGTTGTACTGCTGTGCATATTTAATGTCACATCTGTGCTAGCCTGTATCTCTTTTCAAGCTTCATTTCTTATATTGTGTCCATTTGTTGTCCTTCATCTGTGGAGGCAATGCATTGACAGTGACACACTTGGATTTACAACCTTATTTATCTCTCTGAAACATGAAAGAAGATATTCCGGAACTGATAATAGTTTTTGGTGCCATAATTTTGTTAGGTGAATCTTGAATACCTCGGGAGAGTCGTCTTTAACATGGAAGGCTTGCTCTATCCTGATAGTGTTGTCGGAACAGATTCCCACACCACTATGATCGATGGGCTTGGAGTTGCTGGCTGGGGTGTTGGAGGTATTGAAGCAGAAGCTACAATGCTTGGTCAGGTATGTAACCATGAATGCCATAAGGAAAGTTTGTGTATTATGCTGAAATTTGGAATATTCTTCTGTGCTTCAGTTAGTGACGTATTTGGAAGTTAGGCTTTCCTTTTTGCTTATCAACTGACCTCATATTATTTCTTTCAATGAACAATTTTTCGTTGTCCTCCTTGACCCAAATCTAACTCCTTTTATTTTGGTCTGTTCTGAAAATTGTGCTCCCTTTTTTATTTTCTTTTTTTGATACCCGTGGTGTCTGTGCCAGCTTGCCCGCACCTCGACCAGTTCCATGGGGCACTTGCTACCTTCTACCAGTATAGGTATCGGGTAGCTCTGTCCACAAAGTATATATGTAAATAAATATATACGTACCATTTGTCTTGACGTGATAAGTTTACACATTCATCTTTCTTTACAAAGGTGGAATGTGAGTTCACTTAGAATTTTACATGAACATAGTCAGCTCTATTCCTAAAGTTTTCATCAAGCTGGAATGGAGGCTGATGCGTTCTTGTGTTCGTTTATCTCTTTCGAATAACATGTGATGTGTGCCCTTTGACTCGAAGAGAAGACAGACACCCCGTTCTTGTGGCTCTGTCGTGCTTGCTTGTTCTTTAGCTTTCTTTTCTTCTTTTAAATACAATATCAGGATGCCCAATTGTGTCTAATTCACACCAATTGTACTAAACATATGATATTTATGCTGATGAAGTTTTCACTTTCAATGGTCTTTTTTCCCTAATGCTACTGTCGTGATACTTACAGCCAATGAGCATGGTGTTGCCTGGAGTTGTTGGGTTCAAGTTATCTGGAAAATTGCGCAGTGGTGTAACTGCCACTGACTTGGTGTTGACAGTCACTCAAATGCTTAGGAAGCATGGTGTTGTTGGGAAGTTTGTTGAATTCTATGGTAAATATGGGAAACCGGACAAATTACTTACTAATAATTCCAAGATGGCGAATAGGTTATCTAAAGACTTGACTGTGTTTTATTTTTCTTTAGGTGATGGAATGAGTGAACTATCATTGGCTGACAGAGCCACCATTGCAAACATGTCTCCTGAATATGGTGCTACAATGGGTTTCTTTCCTGTAGATCATGTTACATTGCAGTATCTGAAACTAACAGGGAGAAGTGACGAAACAGTAAGTGTTTAGATACTTGCAAGCGTTACACCTGAAGATGAGATGTAAATTGTTTTGATATTTTCTAACCCCTAAAATTTTAGGTGGAAATGATCGAAGCATATCTGCGTGCGAATAATATGTTTGTCGACTATAATGAGGTTGGTCTTCTTTGCTACCCTCAGCTGCGAGTGTCTTTTATTAAGCACAAAAATCTCTCTTTAGGGGATAAATAAAAGAATTTGGCTAGATATAATTATCCTTCTTTTTCCACTAGGCAGAAAGAAGATAACACAAGATATAAGTTGTCTTTTTTTCTTTACAAATTTCTAAAGAACTTGTCACGTTCCTGATTTCAGCCTCAACATGAGAAAGTGTACTCTGCTTCGTTGCACCTAGACCTTGCTGACGTTGAGCCATGTGTCTCAGGGCCAAAAAGGTATATTTTTTGCCTTTGGTAAACAACTTATTAAATGTGAGAAACATTGTTGCAACCATGTGATATATATTTCCTTTTCCTTGATAGACCTCATGACCGCGTGCCTTTGAAAGAAATGAAGTCTGACTGGCACTCTTGCCTTGATAATAAGGTTGGATTCAAGGTGAGCAACTACTCTGTTCTACTTTAACCATTGACTCTCCTCATGATATGTGATTTTGCAACTCAAACTAATATAAGACTACTGAATTACAAGGTCAACCTTTGAGTATTGGAAATGTTAATTTGGCTGGCTCTATTCACTGTAGGGATTTGCTGTGCCAAAAGATGCACAGGAAAAAGTAGTAAAGTTTTCTTTCCATGGACAAGATGCAGAGCTCAAGCATGGAAGTGTTGTGATTGCAGCTATTACAAGTTGCACTAATACATCAAATCCCAGTGTTATGCTAGGAGCAGCCCTTGTTGCAAAAAAGGCTTGCGATCTGGGTCTACATGTCAGTTTTGGTCCTATATACTTGTTTTTCTTCAATGGTTTCTTCATATTTTGTTAATGTCATTCCTTGTTGATATCCAGATTAAGCCATGGGTTAAAACAAGTCTTGCTCCTGGCTCCGGCGTAGTTACAAAATATTTACTCCAGAGGTATTCTTTGTAATTTCTCAGATGAAGTTTCTACTTATCCATCCATTTGTGCTGACTATATATGTGAAAATGTGGTATTTGTTGTGAAACAGTGGGCTGCAGAAGTATTTGAATCAGCAAGGTTTCCATATTGTTGGATATGGCTGCACAACTTGTATTGGGAATTCGGGGGATTTGGATGAATCAGTTGCTTCTGCTATATCAGAAAATGGTAAACTCCTTATGATTGCTTCTATTTAGCAGTGGCATTGTCTAGTCTGTCTTCCAGGTGATTATTTGACTTATTGTTGTATATGTAGACATTGTTGCTGCTGCTGTACTCTCTGGAAATCGAAACTTTGAGGGGCGTGTTCATCCCTTGACGAGAGCAAACTACCTTGCTTCACCTCCTTTGGTGGTTGCCTATGCACTCGCTGGCACTGTAAGTAAATGCACAAAATTTTATTGTTTATCCTGGGGTTTGCTTCTGGCATATATTATATACTACTTTATAGATGTAAAAAGGTAGTGAAGACATACTTCTAATGAACATATAAGATAAAAATCCTGATATTGGAAATGTCGACCCAGATAGTCAAATTAGACAAGCTGAGTTTGGAATGTCAGTTTATATTAGTTACAATAATACATGCTGAGTTTTTATCAAGCTAGCCTTGTTTGAGAAAATCTGTCAAAGTGATGGAAATATAAGATAAATGAGGTATTGTTGGAAAATCGTGTTAAGTGCAACTACTTAAGGAACCAGGTTGGTGCCAAATAGGAATTGTGAAAGCCTGAAGGTGAACAATTTTGGTATTTACACATTAGAGCCCTCTTTTGGCATGTTTTATTAAATGATCCACCTCAGCCACTGTCCCTGTCATGAGCATCTCACATAAGTTGGACCATTAATCACAATGGCTAAATGTTTCGTCCTGACATGCAGAGATCAGGTTTGTAGTGTATGATGTGCATCATATGATGTCATCATATACAGCCCATGCTGTTGGACACTAACTGAAAATTATAAATGTTTGTAGGTTGATATTGACTTTGAGAAAGAGCCAATTGGAGTGGGAAATGATGGTAAGAATGTCTACTTCAAGGATATTTGGCCATCAACTGAAGAAATTGCTGAGGTATGCATGTAGTTTACTTATATGTCCTTGTATACCTACAATTGATGAAGAAAATAGTAAACTGAGCATGTGATCTTTCCTTGTTAGGTTGTTCAATCAAGCGTATTGCCAGACATGTTCAAGAGTACCTATGAAGCTATTACAAAGGGGAATAATATGTGGAATCAATTATCAGTACCAGCTGCTAAGCTCTACTCATGGGAGCCTAGTTCTACATACATTCACGAGCCACCATATTTCAAGGATATGACAATGGATCCTCCCGGGCCTCACGGTGTGAAGGATGCTTATTGCTTGCTGAACTTTGGTGATAGTATTACCACAGATCACATTTCACCAGCTGGAAGCATCCACAAAGATAGTCCTGCCGCTAAGTACCTTATTGAGCGGGGGGTTGATCGCAGGGACTTCAACTCATATGGTAGCCGTCGTGGTAATGATGAAATAATGGCTAGGGGTACTTTCGCCAACATCCGCATTGTAAACAAGCTGTTAAATGGGGAAGTTGGCCCAAAGACAATTCACATTCCCACAGGAGAGAAACTCTCTGTGTTTGATGCTGCAATGGTACTTCCCTTTTTATGTTTGCTTATGTACTATTGTGCCTTCCCTATACAGATTCTGTTGACATTGAGATTAATCCCCAATGCATTTCAAAATTAGTGACAGCATAGTTGACGCTTCAGAGATTTGTCAGGTTATGCTAACATTTCCTAATACATGATACTTACAGAAATACAAGTCTGCTGGACAAGACACTATAATCTTGGCTGGAGCCGAATATGGAAGTGGAAGCTCCCGAGATTGGGCTGCTAAGGGCCCCATGTTGTTGGTGTGTTTTCAACATTTCTGTTTGATTTTTGCTGATCTCTTCCTGTTTCTATCATATAGGATTTTCTAATGAAAATAACTGTTTGATAGGGAGTTAAAGCTGTAATTGCTAAAAGCTTTGAGAGGATTCACCGCAGCAACTTGGTAGGAATGGGAATTGTGCCTCTATGTTTCAAGGCTGGTGAGGATGCAGAAACGCTTGGGTTGACAGGTCATGAGCGATATACCATTGATCTCCCCAAAAACATTAGTGAGATCCGCCCAGGTCAAGATGTTACTGTACGAACAGACACTGGAAAATCTTTCACTTGCATAGTGCGCTTCGACACTGAGGTATATTCCACTTTCTATTGTTTTTAGTATAGTTTCTCGTGGTATTTGATCGTGTGAAAGATGCTGATTTGACAATTTAATTTCAAGAGGGTGTTACTGTTCATATGACTTTCTTGTACACTTTACTGGATCTGAAATTGAATAATTACAGCTGTGCTACTGTAGAATATGAATAGAGGAAAAAAAAGAACATGGAATGGCTCATGACCAGACGAGGGAAAAATGGGTTAACGACTTAGTGAGCATAAAAAGAGGAATTAAATATATTGTAAATGCCAACTTGGATACACATGATTTGATAAAAAGTTATAATTACATTGATTCTCTCATAAAGTAGCAGGAGCGAATCTACAAAACCCAGTAGCTTTGTCCCAGACCCCATATTTGTGTTAAAAAATTCACGTTAATATATGTAAGCAAAAAGGGTTGTGGTCTAGAACCCATAAAATTAAAATCCGGAATCCACCTATGTTAATAGTACATGATGTTTGAGACACTACAGCATGCGCATAAAACTCTTCAAACTATCTCCTTATTCCGTCTCTCATCGAGAAAGTGTCATGCTGTTAAGATGAGGTACTTATTTTACATCTCATCCTATCCTATCCTATCCTGGTATTCACTGTGGGTTAAGCCTGGGCTATATTACATTTGGTTGGGTTGAGAGGGGAAAGTCTCGGAGGCAGGGAAATAAGAACAGGAGTGATAAGGTTTTACCCTTACTTTTGATAAGGAAGTAAATATAGAGGTTATCCAAAAGCTTTTCCAACCCCATGAATGTTTAATGGAAAAAGTCAATACCAACTGTCAGATAGTCCAGTGTAGATTGTTAGAAGGTGTATTCCTGTTCATATGAGTTTCCCACACGGATCAAGTGTGAAGTGTATATGAAATAATGTAGGCATAAGACATGTCTAACGCATTGCCATAGTTCTTTCTCCCGTGTCTTTATTTGTCATGCCAACCATACCAAACAACCAACGTGAATCATTAATATTTTATGTGAAAAAGTAAAAAATGAGTTCCTCTCTCCTTTTACCTTCCCCTCCCCTTTGCAGCCAAAAATGTATAGAAGATTAAAAGTGGGGATGACTGTCTAGTACGTTGGTCTTGTGTATTCCAAAGTTAAACTTACACAAGTATTGTGAATTTATCTTGAGCACCTAAAATCATAGTACTATTTTTTTTTTTTTTTGATTTGCACCGGGTGTCCGAGTCTCTAAGAGCCCCGACTAATCCCGGGGGTGCACAGGCCCTCGGCAAGGAGTTTCCCGCAAGTGCACCACGGTTAATCCAGGTTTTACCCAATCCGATGGCCCTCAGAAATTGTTTGCACCCAGTGGGTTTCGAACTTGAGACCTTGAAAGGGAGCAAACCCCAAACTCAAGTCTATTGCCACCAGGCCAACCCCTGAGGGTCATAATACTATTTTTTAACACAAGTAATTTGGTCTTTGACTCGTGTCTTGAAGTTAAATTTACGGGAGGGTTTTGAATTTCTCTTGTGCACCTAAAATCATACATGTCTTTTAACAGGACACAGCAAAAAAGAATGTCAGAATTAGACTAGTTATAATCTTTACATGCAGATATTTTGGGTGCATGCTTGGTACTGATGTTGAAATCAACTTCTGCATCTGCAATTGCTGCTCCACAGTCAAATGACATAATGAGATGCAAGTAAAAACATACATAAAAGTATAGAAGAAGAAAGTTTCATGACGATCTAGAAAGAAGATAATGTATATCATCCTTTTAAGAATTACAAATAGCTTGTGTCTCTTAACATCTGCTATATATACTCGAAGAACACAAAGAATGCGAATTGAGAGATGGTCTCGGTATGCTCCTGCGTGTATTTCACACATTCAAATTTAATGAAGCTTTTACAGGAGAATGTTCCTCTATAGTAGAGATCTCCTGTTCGATCTTCCTTAATATTAGGTCTTTAACTTTGTATTGGCGCTTTGATTTCCATTTACAGGTGGAATTGGCTTATTTCAACCATGGAGGCATTCTCCCATACGTCATTCGACAGTTGATCCAGCAATGAATGATAGCATTGATTATTTAGCTACCTTTATCAGACAGCTGCTTAGCTGAGGAAAGAGGATAAAGAAGAAAAAAAAGAGTTTCTCAACGGCGAAGCGTGATAAGGAAATAATGGATTTGAAACTTTTAATGTCCCTGTTGTTGGGCAAGGTTATTTTTGTTACTTCGATAAGCACTGTCAAGCTAATCTTTTAGCATTGAATAGCAGCACGCCATCTCTTTTTGGGAATAAATTTCTATTTGTTAGTCGTCTGATGGAGTTAGTCCCATTTTCAAGAAATAGCAACTGCATGTGTTATGTTTTATTATGTATTTATCCTGCAAAACACAAGCTACTTATGATAACTGTATTTATTATGTATATATCCTGTGGTAAACTGAATACAGGATGTGTGTAAGAGGGAAGGGATATGTTATCACAAAGAGCTTGTATTTTGCAGCTTTATAGCGTAATATATATACTAGTGTATATACTAGTGTCGGTGTACGTGTGTTGCACGTGTACATCGCGTCAATCATTATTAAACGTATAAAAGATAAAAAAAGTTATTGAAAATACCAATTGAAGTTAAAATAAATGCAATATATGTTTATAATAAAAATTAATTTACATTGACAGAATAGTTAAATTCAATATCTTTGAACATGCAAAAGATGATGAATTTAGTTGGATTAGTTACATAGTATTTGTAATTATAAATAATTTATTGTATCAAAAAATAAATATGTTATGATGTTATATTTCCCCTAACATCTCTTCATAAATGTTACATTCATAATGTAATTACATAAGAAGATAATGAATTTTAAAAAAGGTGAGTAATGAGTATAAGGAAATAACCATATTAATTGTAAATTTTGGACAATCGATCTTTATAACAGAAATAAGAGCTATCTTTCAGTTGATATAAAATAGAGTATAAAAAAACTTTATGCTAAATTTAATCCTGTAGCAAATCAATTAGTTTTTCACATTTCTGAAAAATAAGCAAAATAATATTTAATTTTAATTTATCAAGATTCTAAAATAGATATTTTATGTAGAAAATGAGGTTTAAGCTGCTTTTATAACAAAAGAGATGAAAAGTTTAAAAACATTATATGCACTTTAGTTTCATTCTTTATCCTTTTCTCAAATTGATTTCACTCACATTTTATCGATGATAAATATTTTGTGTATTCAAATTTTGTACTTTTTTAATAGTATAATAAATAGATATTATTTTGAAACTTTTATTTTAAATCATCTCAAATTTTAAATATTCAATTGTATTTATAATTTATCGAATTAAACTTTTATTTTCAATGTGTTCAATTAAGAAAATTTATGTAAGATGAAATATTAATTAATTTTAAATTATTAAATGTTAGGAGATCCTACATATTCGTTCAAACAAGAAAACATTTAATAAGTAAATTGTATTTTAGCTAATAAGAATTTTATTTTTAAATTTTTCAATGAGAAAAGAATTTATACAAATAAAATTTTAGTGATTTAGTCATAAACGTTAGGAATTCTTAAGTATAGTCTAAATAAAAAATAATTTCGTAGGCTAAATTTTATTTCTATTTCAAAATCTTAAATATTAGAAATGATAAAATACTATTTTTGCCAAATGTAAAATCAAATTTTAAAAAAAAATAAAAAGTTGACTTGCTTGAGATTTAGTGCATTTACGATTACAAGTAGATTGACAGATAACTAATTTTACATGGTTTTTCTGAGTTGCTCATCTTAATCTAAGTTATATATTTCATACATTGACTCTAAGTAAACTGTTCTTTTTAGGAGAACCGTGAAATTTATTTGCTCATTAATGCCTAGAGCGATCGCTCATGCATTTGTGGACGTGTTTTATTAAATTAAGGTGTTTTCCTCTTTTCACATGTAAGTTTCAATAATCACTTTTATACTTATAATTTATGGAAATCAAGCTATTCAAAAAATAATTTTAAAATCCTAAATATTAGGACTTTTTATACATAGTTCAAATAAGAAACAATTTAACAAATAAATTTTTAGTTGATTTCAAATTCTAAATATTAGAAAATAACTTAAATTACTATTTTGTCTAATGTGGACTTCTATTTTTTAAAAAGCTAAGGGACTTCGTATTTTTAATATAGTATAGATAAAGAAATTATTCCTAATGAGAGTTGCACCTTGGACCTAAATTATTCCCAATATAATTATATTTTAATAAAGCTTACAGAACTAAATTATGTGTCTATGGGAACTTTTATACCTTTCCAATCACTCAAATTGATTATAATGATTCACACCCTTCACGTTGGACTTGGTGGAACTTGCAGTAGGATCGGAAGTTTAGAACTCTTCCTCGCATGTCCAAATGCAATTTGGTGAATACGGAATACTTACTTGAAAATTTAGTTGATTTATATAAGGTAAGAATATTTATCAATTTTAGAGTCCTAAATATTAGGACTTCATATATAGTTCAAATAAGGAATAATTTAATGAACAAAATTTTAGTTGATTTTATTATCCTAAATATTTGGAAATTAATAAAATTGACTATTTTATCCGGGGTAAACCCAATTACTAAGGGATAAAAAAGGCAAACAACATTTTGTTAAGGGCCTTCGTACTTTTAATATAGTATAGATAGATATAAAAAAATCAGGCATTAGATTCTTATTATTCATCAACACATTCCAAAAACGGAAAAAACTGGGTTCCCTTAGTAGTTGGAGCAATCTTCTTTGAACTCAAAGAAGTTATTTCTGCATTGGTGGGATGTAGCAAGAATTCGGTGGAATAATCGATATTAGGCGTGTCACGACCCAACTCCATATCAGATCGTGATGGCGTCCAACACCGTTGCAAGACAAGCCAACAGTGAACAAGCTAGTGATTTCCCATTTTAATGAGTTTCCCATGTAGTAATTTTTCCATAATTTAAAAGAGTTAATGAGAATACCGATTTAAGTTAATAAATGAAAGCATCTAGAAATATTTATAACCATAGGAACACAACCCAAAAATCACAAGTCTACTAATGTGTACCAAGATCTAGTGACACAAGTATGTGGGCAACTAGTAGAATATACAAAAGATGTCTACACTACTGTCTGAAATAGAATAGACAGAAACAAACAAAAGAGAGACTCCGGTATGCTGCTGAACGGCTTAGAAGGGGCAGCTCAACGTGAAATCTCGAACCATGACCAAGTATGCGCGTCGGACGGGTATCCAGATGCACCTGCCTCAAATCCTGCACAATTAAGTGCAGAAGTGTAGCGTGAGTACATAAAGTAATATGTACCCAGTAAGTATCCAGTCTAACCTCGAAGAAGTAATGACGAGGGATCAACTTGACACTTACTAAGGCTAATGATAATAAGTCAATTTATAACTACACGTGGATTACAAGGAATGTATTAGAACTCAACAACCAAAGATGATAAATATCTGTATTTCACAATTATTAAATCCCAAATTTATCTTTTATCAAACATTGAAGCAATATCAGTTATGAAAAATCCCAAGAGTTATCATGCGCAAATAATCGAGGTCATACGGCCCAAACCAACATAATAATATTTAAACTGTGCACTGCCGAAGGTCGAACGACGCGAACCATAGATACATATATTTAACCTGCCGAGGCGCTCGTCCCGCTCCATAAGAAAACACTTTAAGAAACACAAGTTTTTCATTAACAGTCAAATGTTCTATTCACAACCTCAAATAAGTGAAACTTACCCCCTTTGGAGTTCTTTAACATTTTTTTTTGAATTTATGAATTAAGCAATCCAATTGACAAGTAAGGGCGCAATCATTTCAAGTATAGCATGATATGGGTCCTAGACTACCTGGACTTTAGCATAAATAGTAGCTACGCACGAACTCTCGGCACTTCGTACGTACGTAGCCGCCCACAAATAGTCACACACACTAGTTAATTTGCCTATGGGGAAATTTTCCTCTTACAAGGTTAGAAAGGAGACTTACCTCGTCTCAAAGCCTACTTCCCGGTTCAAGAATGTGCTCAAACCTCCAAATGTGGTGCCAAATGACTCGAAACTAGTCAGATATTATATAAATTAATCAATTTATGTTCAAACGTTCATATCACCATTATTAAAGTGATTACCCAACCCTAAATGCAAGATTCCTAAAATTCACCCCCGGGCCCACGTGCCCCGATTCCGAATTTTTTTTAAGAAAGTTGTTACCCATAACCTTAGGAACATAAATATATGATTTTCACTAAGTTCCATAATCATTTTCGTGGTCAAATCTCATTTTTATCAAAAACCTAGGTTTTCATCTAAACCCTTGATTTTCACTAATTTCTACATGTTAATCTAACCATAATCTATGTATTTAACTCATGTTGTGTAGAAACTTCTTACCTCAAAGTGCTAGGTGAAAAACCTCTTCCAAAAGCTCCAAAAATCGCCCAAGAGATGAAGTGAAATGAGATAAATGGTCTAAGTCCTGCATTAAATGAGCTGGGCACAGGTCTCTGATGTTGCATTTGCGACACCAGGTTCGTAAATGTGAAGGTCGCAAATGAGACAAATACCTCGCAAATGCGGACCCTGGGCTTCAGTTGCTGAGGTCGCAAATGCGAACACTGCTCCAGGTCGAGCTTCTTCGCAATTGCGAAGCTATTCTCGCAAACGAGGTTTGCATTTGCGAAAAATTTCTCGCATTTGTGAGACCTGCAACTGCTGCCAAGAAACACCAGAAAACTGGTGTGTTTTTCATCTTTCCGAACGTCCGAAACTCACCCGAGCCCTCGGGGCTCCACACCAAACACGCACACAAGTCTAACAACATCATATAAACTTGCTCACGCGATCGTAAGCTTGAAATAACACCAAAAACCATAAATCAGATGCCAAAATGCATGGATTAACTCATGAACTCAAAAATTCCTAAAAACACTTTCGTGCGTCTGATTCCTATCAAATCACCTCGGAATGACGTCAAATTTTGCGTGCAAGTCTTAAATGACATTACGGACCTACTCCAACTTCCGGAACTGGAATCCGAACCCAATATCAAAAGGTCCACCCTCCGTCAGCCTTTCCAAAAACTTCAAATTTCCAACTTTCGCCAATTGACCCCGAAATGACCTATGGATCTCTGAATCCCCTTCCGGATGCGCTCCCAAGTCCAAAATTACCATACTGAGCTATTTTCAGGCCCGAAATCCCAAGCGGACGTCTAGTATGTAAAAATCTACTTCAACCCAGACTTCTGAAATTTACTCGAATGCCAACTTTCACTATTAGGCACCGAAACGCTCCCGGATCATCCAAAACCCGATCCGAACATACGCCAAAGTCCAAAATCATCATACAAACCTATAGGAACCGTCAAATCCCCATTCCGAGGTCGCTTACTCAAAATATTAACCGGAGTCAAACTTAGCCTTTCAAGCTAACCTTAAGGAACCAAGTGTTTCGATTTCAACCCGAACTCTTCCAAATCCCGAACTACCATCCCCGCAACTCATAAAACAGTAAAATCACATACGGGAAGTCTTACTTAGGATAACGGGGTTCTAGAAAGCAAAACGAGCGGTCGGGTCGTTACAAGGCGCATCTACTGTGTTGGTTACGGGTTTATTTTAACCTAGTCCACTTTTGCACAAATATATATTCTAGTGTCAGGGTACGCGCAAAGCGCGTGTACCTTGTTTTAATAAAAATTATTTTTTAAAAATAATAACATAAATATTTTGTTATTTATGTGAGTTATAAAATAAAAATAAAAAGTCAAAAAATCTTAACTCCTTAAAATTATGAAAATTGGTCGTATTTAACTACCTCTACAAAGAAAGAAACCGTACACCAAAAGTTCTCTAAATCGCCAACAAATCATACAATATTAGAAAAAAGTAAAAACTACTAAATTACATAACTTGAAATTTATAGAAATTATAATCTATATGAATTTTAAAGAGAAAACAACGGCAGAGGTGGGAACTAAAGAGTTGAATTCGTCAATTGTTGCAGCTTCGAACAAATTGCCTAAGAGTGTGTTTGTATCTTCGTATTTGCATAACTATATGTGTGTTTTTTCTTTTACGTAATCATGATTTGAGTGAAATGCTAATTAAAAATTGGTGTCTCGTAATCTTATTTTGGTACTTTGGCTAATAGTGTGATAAAATGTGCATGTTATAGGCGTATTTAGATGTTTTATCTTAGTATACGACTTGGAGTATTTAGGTACTTTTTGAAGGGAAAACAAAGATACCCCAATCTTTGTTTTTAATTTGGAACCAGAGCAAAAATAAACAATTTTTCAATGCCTTTTTTTTTTAAATTAAAGCCAAACACCCAGGTTCTCATTACCTGAAGTGTTGGGGGGGTTTAGTGAGATCCCTACCATGTCTATTCCCGCAAAAAAAGATTACGTACAATAGAGGGGACATGGACCTTACCTCATGAGAAAACGATATGAAAGGCAAGGCAATGATATCCTGCCTCTCATAGCTACAAAAGAATATACATCAACTCACAATAAATTGGCTTTGTCATATGTAACGACCCGGCTGGTTATTTTGAGCTCTAGCGCGTCTTTCAGTAGTTTGAGGCCACGAGCAGCTTCACATCAGGTATTATGACTTGTACGAGTGGTCGAAATTGAATTTCAGGAAGTTCGGAGTTGATTTAGAAAGAAAATTCTCATTTCGAAAGCTTTAAGTTGGCAGAATTGACTAACATTGGATTTTTGAGTAAATGACCTCGAAATCAAGATTTGAAGGTTCCAACAGGTTCGTACGATGATCTCGGACTTGGGCGTATATCCGGATCGGGTTTCGGATGACCCGGGAGCATTTCGGCGCCTATTGTGGAAGTTAGCATTTTGGAAGAATTTCATAAGTTTGGGTTGAAGTGCATTTCAGTGTTATCGATGTCCGTTTGGCATTCCGAGTCTGGGAATAGCTCCGCATGGTGATTCTGGTATTGGGAGTGCGAACGGAAGTGGATTTGGAGGTCTGTAGATCATTTTGGAGTCATTTGGCTAAAATTAGAATTTTTTTTGAAGGTTTTTGAAAGGTTTGACCGGAAGTAGACTTTTTGATATCGGGGTCGGATTCTGATTCCGGATGTTGGAGTTGGTCCGTAATATCGAATATGACTTGTGTGAAAAATTTGAGGTTAGTCGAACGTGATTTGAGAGGTTTCGGCATCGAATGTAGAAGTTTGAAGTTCTAAAGTTCATAAAGCTCGAATTGGGGTGTGATTCGTAATTTTGACGTTGTTTGATGTGATTTGAGGCCTTGAGCAGAGCCGCATTATATTTTGGGACTGGTTGGTATGATTGGTCGGGGTCCTGGGGTGGCCTCGGGTGGATTCCAGATGGCTAACGGATCAAACTTGGAATTTAAGAAGGAATGAAGCAGCTGCCTTCTGGTGTAACCACACTTGCGAGGCTTGCACCGCAGGTGCGGAGCCGCAGAAGCGACCTTGGTGTCCCAAAAGTGGAATTGGTCTGGGCTTGGCTGGGGGCGCAGGTGCGACGTAGCTCCCGCAGAAGCAAGACCGCAGGAGCGGATTTAGCCCGTAGAAGCGGACGTGGCTGAGTTTAGTTGAGGCCACACCTGTGATGGTAATTTCCGCAGGTGCGGCTGGTGTACCGCATGTGCGGAATGATCGCTGGGCAGAGGTGGTTTTTATAAACGGGAAATGGCCATTTTTCTCCCATTTTCCATTTGGTTTGGGCGATTTTGGAGAGCTTCAAGGGGATATATTCTTCAAGTATCACAAGGTAAGTTGTTCCCACTCATTATAAGTTAAATACATGATTTAGATACTGATTAAAGTATGGAAAGTAATAGAAATTTGGGATTTTGAGGAAAAAAACCTAGAAATTGGTATTCTTGAATTTTGACCACGATTTTGGACATGAAATTGAGAGTAAATTATATATTTGAGTTCGTGAGGTTATGGGTAAACTTGATCTTCAAAAAATTTCGGAATCCGGGCACGTGGGCCTGAGGGTGATTTTTATCGACTTTTCGATCGGGGTTAGAAATTGTTATAAATTGGAATATAATGAGTATTCCAGCGTATATTAATGGGTTTGCATAATTATTGGCTAGTTTTGGAGCGTTGAGCATCGGTCGGAGTTGCCGGAAGGGCTTGGAAGCCGGTTATGGAACTCCGGAGCGAGGTGAGTCTCCTTTCTAACCTTGTAAGAGGTAACTAACCCCATAGGTGAAATTATAAAATATGTTCTCCTATTTGTGGGGGCTACGTACACACGAGGTTACGAGAGTCCGTGCGTAGCTATAACTATGCTTAAGTCCGGGTAGTCTAGGACCCAAAATATGCTTTACTTGCCGTACTTGTAACNTTTTAAACCTAGGTCACCACTCCCTAGTAATTAAATCATAACCTGATGACTTTCAACATATAGTGCTAACCTGATGACTTTCCAGCCTAAGGTCCTATACACTATAAAAGAAAAGTTGTCTATTCCCGGGTAATTGTTCCCTGATAAAGTCTTGATTGATTGTTTGGATGTGTGTTTCTATGTGTACCTGCGTCGCATGTATGATTCGCGAGCAAGGTATTTTTTTTTATTTATATTTGACCGCGTCGCATGTATGATTTGCGAGCGGGATAATAGATGCATCTATGGTTCACGCCATTCGACCCTCTGGCAGTGCACATTTATTATTATGTTGGATCGGGCCTACGACCTCGGCATGATTTGCGCATGCTTGTATTGCTTTCCTTGACATTTATATATAATGATATTGCCTCTCTGGCCTTAGATAAATTGATAAACGATGAAATACAAATTTTGGAAATCTCTTATTATTAAAAGAATTGTTTACCTGCTTCATGTTTATTGAGTTTGAAATCACTTTATAAAATCCATGCTTCTACACATTTTGGTATTTATTTATTGGACCACTAGTGAGTATCGAAGTCGAACTCTCGTCACTACTTCTTCGAGATTAGACGGGATACTTACTGGGTAACGTTGTTTTCTTACTCATACTACACTTGCTGTGCATTTTTGTTGCATGGGCACATGTACGTCTAGTGGCCTCGTTGGGCGCAGCGGCATGGTTGACACGGAGACTTAGGTGAGCTGCATCTCTCGAGACGACCCGCAACCAGCAGAGTCTCTTTCAGAGTATAGTAGTTCTTTTCTGTCCAATTGTATTCCGGACTGTTATCGTATTGTACGTTATTTTTCTAGAAATTGCTCATGCACTTGTGACACCGGGTTCTGGGATGACTATGGGATTATTCAATATTTAAGTTTGTTAAAAGCATCATTATTTATTCAGTGAATTTTATTATTTATTGTTGAAATGTAAGAAAAAGAAATAATTTTAAAAATACTAAAATGAGGAATTTATTTAACTTCTTGGTGTTGGGTTGCCTGACAAGTGGTGTCCGGCGCCATCACGACCCTTAATGGATTTTGGGTCGTGACATCATACCTAATTCTAAAACTAGGTAGTTGCCACATATCCAGCTGGAAAGGTCCTTTAGCATTTCCTGGGAGCAGCTGGAAAAGCCACTGTTCCCGCTTTTTGCTGCATTTTTGCCAACATATCAGCCACTTGGTTTGCTTCTCTGAAGCACTGCCAATATATAAATTGTAATTATATAACTCTATAGTTGCCAACTTTTCAATGCTAATCTATAAATTGTAATGTTATCATTTTGACCCTAAACATTTTCCCCTTCATCTAAGAATCTTTAACTATTTTTTCCCCTTATATTATGTTCGTTTTCTTTTCTACAATGTCTCTCATATATGCATTTTAAATTATATCCTTTAATTTACTTTCATTATTTTACTTGCCGCTATTTTTTATATTTGTATTACATATTGTTAGGTATAATCCATCGTCTGTTCATCACAAGTTGCCTAGTGAATTGGTATAACGATGGTTAATATATGCTCTGGGTGATAAATTTGTAGAATAATTATTATAATATTAGTTTATAATTCGAAAATATCTCATCCAAACAAAATTGATTTGAAAATATACACGTTTGCAACAAAAAAGTAGTGACAAGTTTTAGAAAGATATCTCTAAAGATTATGAAATCCAAAAAAGCTCTAAGTTTTCTTTGCCTTCTGTGAAATGTTATGTAGTTAGTGTGTGTTGATTGTAATTAGCTAGTGTATTAGCTTAGATAATCAGTTAGTTAGTTACACGTGTGAGGCCCAGTAGCTAAATTAACACTTGTATATAATGTGCTTCTCGGCACAATTTGAGATATCAGAAAATCATTTCTCAACTGCCATTGTCTTCCTCTCTCAAATACATCTGCGATCCAATTTCTGTCATTTGATGAATCTGAAAATTGATCTCAGATTCATCAAATTCACATGGTATCAGAGCGATGAAGAATTATAATCTGCAAATTTAGTTCAATTCAGTTGAAATTTCATCGTCATCTTCCTCGCGAAGCTGCAACAGAGGAGCATCAATGGCGGCTGAAAAAATTGACCACACGCATCCTTTATTTGTTCATCCCTCAAACACTCCTAGCTCAATTCTGATTCCTGTCAAGCTCACAGGCTCAGAAAACTATGGATTGTGGCGTCGATGAATGAAAATTGCGTTACAAGCTAAAAGGAAGCTAGGGTTTGTGCTTGGGACATGCAAAAAGGATTCATTCAAATCTGAATTACATGAGGACTGGGAAACATGTAATGCGATAGTACTTTCATGGATCATGAACACAGTTTCTCCAGATCTGCTTAGTGGCATTGTTTATGCTTCCAATGCACATCTAGTGTGGGAAGATCTGAGAGAAAGATTCGACAAGGTGAATCGAGTGCGAATTTTTCAGTTACATAGAGAAATTGGCACCATTACGCAGGGAACACAGTCAGTTTCTGCGTATTTCACTAGGTTGAAGGAACTATGGGCTGAGTATGATGCCATGGTACCTGTACCTAATTCGAAGGAGTATGTTGAACATCTACAGCAGCAGAGGTTGATGCAGTTTCTGAGTGGGCTTAATGAGACGTATGAGCAGGCAAGACATCAGATCTTAATGAAGACTGTGGAGCCAACACTAAATCAAGCTTATGCATTGATTATAGAGGATGAGAGTCAAAATGCTAACACTCATATGACCTTGCAAAATAGAGGAGATCCAATCGCTATGCAAGCAGGTAGAGGACAAGTACCTATGCAGAATATCAGAGGACAGTATAAGGGAAAGAAACCATTTCTGAAGTGTGATTATTGCAATAAGCCTGGACATTCCAAAGAAAATTGCTACAAATCGGTTGGCTATCCGACTGATTTCAAAGCCAACCGACCATATGCAACAAATATGACAACTGGTGGTTAGGATAGTGGAAAACAAGCAGGTCAGGATGAGGAAGGAAGTAACTGTGATGGATTGAAGATAGGATCATACTTCACTAAAGAACAATACAGGCAAATTTTAAGCACGCTGAACAAGGAAGTCCCAGAGCATCAAGCTAACATGGTAGGTATTGCAACATCCTTAATGGCAAGCTTTACTTGTACAGAATGGGTAATTGATTCAGGAGCTACACATCACATAGCTGGTGAACTAGACATTTTAGACATCAAGAACAAAGTAAACAGAAGTAATAGTGATCAAGTGCATTTGCCCACAGGAGAAAAATCTAGCATAACACATGTTGGAGATGCTGTTATAAGTGATGAGTTGAAGCTAGAAGATGTCCTATTTGTACCTGAGTATAAGTTCAATCTAATCTCAGTGTCCAAGCTAACTAGGCAACTATGTTGCTCAGTGAATTTTTTCCCTCATTTCTGCTTGTTCCAGGATCTTTACAGTGGCAAGGTGAGGGGGATTGGTAGAGAAAAAGGTGGCCTGTACATTTTGAAGAAAAATTTCAAAGGAGATTTGGAAAGATTTGTCAAGGAAATAAAGAAGTTTGCATCAGCTGCAACTGCACAAAACAATGAAGGAGATGGAGATTTATGGCACAAAAGGCTAGGACATGCCTCAGTTAGTACTATGAAAAGGCTAGACTTGTTTCATAATAATTCTATAGAAGTAGTAGTAACTAATAACTGTCCTGTATGCCCATTAGCAAAACAAACTAGACTAGCATTTTCCAGAAGCATGAGTAGAAGTGAAGATCCCTTATCTCTTTTGCATATGGTTGTTTGGGGACCATATAAGTTTCTCACATATGATATGAAACATTTTTTCCTTACAGTGGTAGATGATAATACTAGATATACCTGGGTACATTTACTTCATCTGAAAAGTGATGTTGTTGTAGTATTAAGGAAATTTCTTACCATGTTGCACACTCAATTTCAGTTTAAGGTGAAAGTAGTTAGAACAGATAATGGCACAGAATTCTTTAACAGGCATATGAATGAACTGTTTGATGCATATGGTATAGTTCATTAAAGTAGTTGTGTTTACTCTCCACAACAAAATAGAATAGTAGAGAGGAAGCATAGACCCATTTTGGATACAGCTAGGGCATTGAAGTTTCAAGCAAACACTCCTGCAAGATTTCGGGGGTGAATGCATTAAGACTGCAGTATATGTCATAAATAGATTGCCTACTGAGCTGTTGAATGGAAGAGCCCCATATGAACTTTTCTACAACAGAGCACCTTCACTGACTCATCTTATAGTGTTTGGTTGTCTTTGTTATGCAACTAACTTGGTTAAGGAAGACAAATTCTCACCAAGGGCAATAGCAGCTGTATTCCTTGGTTATGCAGAAACACAAAAGGGCTACAAGCTAATGGATTTAAATACTAACAAAATTTTTGTCTGCAGAGATGTTATATTTAAGGAAAATGTGTTTCCTTTCCACAATGCAAAGGAACAAGTAGCTGCTGATGATACTTTGGGTCAATAAGAGCCTTTACAAGGTTTATTTGAGAACATGCTTCAACAACCAGAAGTAGCTGAAGGAAGTAATTTGGAGGAACCTGTTGAAGAAAGGGATGCTGATGACACCACAGGGATCTATGTTATAGATCATGAAGCTGATGATGTTGACCTGGCCCCATCAGAGACACCTGCAGACATGCAACATGGAGCAAATGAGCATACACTAGAAGGAGGACAGACTAGTGATGCAGATGCAGAAGTAGAGGCAACAAACAACAATGTAATCCCAAAACAACACTTGGGGGTAAAGGAGACTGAGGTTCCACCAACAATTGCTCAGCAAGAGACCATTGAGACAAGAAAGTCCAAGAGAACCACAAAGGAACCTATATGGTTACAAGACTATGTGACCAAAGCAAAAGGAGGCTCTTCCTATCCACTGTCTAACCATCTGTCTTATAGCAAGTTAACTGACAAGTGCATAAGTTTTGTGGCAAAAATCTCAGAACTGATAGAGCCAAAGACCTTCAGTGAAGCATGCAAGGACAAGAGATGGGTTGAAGCTATGGAAGCAGAGATCAAAGCTTTGGAGAGCAATCAAACCTGGGATGTGGTTGATCTTCCAAAAGGCATGAAAGCCATTGGCTCAAAGTGGGTATACAAAATTAAATATAAAGCAAATGGTGAGGTAGAAAGGTTTAAGGCTAGGTTAGTAGCTAAGGGGTATAGCCAAAGAGAAGGGGTTGATTACAATGAAACATTTTCACCTGTTGCTAAAATGGTGACAGTGAGATCAGTCATTGCTTTGGCTGCTTCTAAAGGCTGGACTATATCACAAATGGATGTATACAATGCATTCCTACAAGGGGATTTATATGAAGAAGTATATATGGAACTTCCTCAAGGTTTTAGGAGACAGGGGGAGACTAAGGTCTGCAAGCTCTCAAAGTCTTTATATGGGCTTAAACAAGCATCTCGTCAGTGGAATATTAAGCTCAGTGAAACACTAACAGCAGCAGGGTATCTTTAAAGTTTGCATGACTATTCACTTTTCACCAAAAGGAAAGGGAATGGTTTTGTAGCAGTGTTGATATATGTGGATGACCTGTTGATTATTGGAGACTGTGAGGAGCTCATTAATGAGACCAAAGCTATTCTCCATCAGAAGTTTAAAGTGAAGGATCTTGGTGAACTCAAATACTTTCTAGGAATTGAAGTCATGAGGTCAAAGGAAGGGATATTATTGAATCAAAGAAAGTACTGTCTTCAGCTCATTTCTGATTTGGGATTAAGTGGTGCTAAGCCAATGTCTACTCCAATAGATCTCAATCAAAAATTTACTTCTGCTGAGTTTGATAGACATACTGGGACTACAGGAGATGGGGTTTTAGCAGATGCAACTGAATATGAAAGGCTGATTGGTCGACTGATCTATTTGACTGTCACACGACCAGATAATGTGTTTGCAGTTCAAACACTTAGTCAATTCATGCAGGAGCCAAAGAGATCTCATTGGGATGCTGCTGTGAGAGTAGTCAAGTATTTAAAATATGAGCCAGGCATGGGAATACTTCTAAGCAGCACTGAAGCAAATAGTCTGACTTATTTTTGTGATGCAGATTGGGCGAGCTGTCCAAATACATGGAGATCTGTAACAGGATACTTAGTTAAGTTTGGGAATTCACTTATCTCATGGAAATCCAAGAAGCAACATACAGTGTCAAGAAGCTCTGCAGAAGCAGAATATCAAAGCCTAGCAGCTGTAACTACAGAAGTGGTCTGGTTGTTGGGACTGTTTGCTGAACTTGGTGTGCTTATCAAGCAACCTGTAGAAGTCTATTGTGATAGCAAAGCTGCTCTTCAGATTTCAGCCAATCCCATTTTCCATGAACGTACCAAGCACATTGAAATCGACTGCCATTTTGTGCGGGACAAGATTAAACAAGGTGTTCTTTGCACGCAGTATGTGGGAACTAAAGATCAGCCAGCTGATCTTCTTACCAAAGGCCTTGGACAGTCACAACATATATTTTTACTAGGCAAGCTTGGAGTGCTCAATATTTTGCACCCTCCAGCTTGAGGGGGAGTGTGAAATGTTATGTAGTTAGTGTGTGTTGGTTGTAATTAGCTAGTGTATTAGCTTAGATAATCAGTTAGTTAGTTACACGTGTGGGGCCCAGTAGCTAAATTAACACTTGTATATAATGTGCTTCTCGGCACAATTTGAGATATCAGAAAATCATTTCTCAATTGCCATTGTCTTCCTCTCTCAAATACATCTGCGATCCAATTTCTGTCATTTGATGAATCTGAAAATTGATCTCAGATTCATCAAATTCACATACCTCTGTAATATATTGATAGCCAAGGCCTTGATGTAGTAAGATAGTGAAAAACCAGCAAGACGGTGCAAGAGAAATTATGGCAACCAACCAAATGTTTGAGAAAATAAGAAGATAATCAATTGAACATATATTTAGCTCCCATGTCCTCAACCTATGTAAATTATGAACAAATATATAATACAAAAGGAATAAAATAAAATAAATACTATATTGAGATGTGTAGTATGTGTATATTATATATTATCAAACCTTCTTTACTAATCCTTGAGTGATGTCCTTCAAAACCATAGCTACCACACCACGGGATAGAGTACTCGGCATAACCATACTAAATACTAACATAGATCTATTCATCATAAGATTTATTCAAAGTGCTTATTGCAAAATTATAGCTACCAATCCTCCTCTTAGATCTCATCTTCGGGAGGAACATGAAACAATATTGTTACCATCAAACTTTGAGAACAAATATTAAGCCTCCGTTCTTTGAGAAACTTTTACAACTATTCTTTATATTAATTTGTTAGGGTTTATAGAAGTAAAATCCAATTTGATTATAAATTCTTAATATAGTTCGTAATTCTACCATATAAGGGAAGATTTAGTAGGGGATTTTAGTTGATTTAAAATTTTAAAATAAGAGAAATAATTAAATGACTATTTTTCCTATTGCGAAACTAATTTTTAAAGGATAAAAAAGGCGAACAATATTTCGCTAAGGGCCTTCGTGCTTTTAATATAAGTGTGTGTGTATGTGTGTGTGTATGTATATATATATATATATATATATATATATAAACTCGGTTATTATTATCGTATTAACTTGAGTTTGCTATAGGAACCTATAAAGTTGAAATTTAGAATTTGCCTCTAGTTGAGGTACACTTAAGCTGGTGCGAATACCGTAAAAAAAAAAACTATAAAGGATTCATTAGACTTGGGAAGATTGTATGTGCATTGTTTGGCTCCATTAAGAAAACATTAAAACACTAGATTGAGCAAAAAATTAAAGAATCGTTAGGCAGTTTATCATTCTAAACGAAGATTGCATTATTGTAACGACCCGGCCGGTCATTTTGATAAATCAAGCTTCATTTGATGGCGTAAGGTCTGGAACAGCTTTATAATATGGGTATCGACTTGCGTGCATGGTTGAATTCAGTTATCAGATGATTCAGAGTCGAATTGGGAGAAGAAATCTAGTTTTGGAAGCTTAAGCAGTAAGAATTTGACCGGAATTGGACTTTGGAGTAAACGGCTCCGGAATGAGTTTTGGATGATCTTAACATATTTTGGACTTAGGCACGCGTCCAGATTTGGATTTGGAAGTCCGTAGGGTAATTTGAGGCATTTCGGCGAATGTTGGAAAAGTTGAAGTTTGGAAAGTGGAGAAGTTTGACCCATAGTTGACTTTTGTGCTATCGGGGTCGGAATGCGATCCCGAGAGTTAGAACAGCTCCGTCTTGTCATTTGGGACTTGTCTGCAAAATTTGGCGTTATTCCGGGTTGATTTGATTGGTTTCGGCACGAGTTTTCAAAGTTGGAAGATTTGGAAGTTCATAGTTTGATTCATGACGCGATTTGCATTTCCAGTGTTGTTTGATATGATTTTAGACCTCGAGCAAGTTTGGTTTGGGTGATTGAACTGGTTGGTGTGTTTAGACGGGGTCCCGGGAGCCTCGGGTGTGATTCAGACGAGGTTCAGATGTTTTTGCATAGTTCTAACAGGTCTGATTCTGGTGTTTTCGCACCTGCGACCTTGGAGCGCAGGTGCGGCTCCGCTTCTGCGTGAGCCCGGCTGATTCTGCGGTCATAAAGGCCTGGGAGCTAGCACGCTTCTGCGGAGGCTGACACGGAGGTGCGGTGGTCGCTTCTGCGGTCCAACGACTGCACCTGCGGAGAATTTTACGCTCCTGTGGTATTCCTTTCGCTTCTGCGGCGCCGCTGGTGCGGCTGTATATCCGCAGATGCGGTCCCAAGCCAATAAGCCAAAGTTCGCAAATGCGGCCTCTTTCTCGCAAATGCGATCTTGCAGATGCGGTTTCTTGACCGCAGATGCGGAAGTCCTCGCAGAATCATATAAGCCGAGGGTTTGGCCATTTCTTCATATTGTTGAGTTTTAAACTTCGGATTTGGGAGCTTCTTTTGGGGGTTTTCAAGAAAATCGATTGGGTAAGTGTTCTTCACCTAGAATCTAACATATTCCATGATTTAATCTTCATTTTTATCTTTTACTTTGTGTTTTGGGTTGCGAAAAATGTTGGTTTTTGAAGAAAATTCCTAAAATGAAAAATCATGATTTGAGGGACCAAATTGTATCGGAATTTGATAAATTTTGTATGGTTGAACTCACATTGGAATGAGTGTTCGGATTTTGCAAAATTTGACGGGTTCCGAGGTGCGGGCCCAGGGGTCGACTTTTGGACCAATTTTTGGATTTTGTTAAAGATTGAGACTTTATGATCCGGAATAGTTTCTTATGTGTATTATTTGTGTTTTGAAGTTATTTTGGTAGGATTTCAGCCGTCCGGAGGTCTTTTCACCCGAGAAGTGCATTTTAGAGTATCGGTCTGTCATCTTTGAGAGTATCTTGCCTAACCTTGTGTGGGGCACTTCCCCTTAGGATTTGAGTCTTCTGTGTTGATTGTAGTTCGTGTACGCAAGGTGACGAGTGCGTACCCGGACTTATTTGTGGGGAATTGGCCTTTTAGGGTTCTTAGGTTCTTATATTCACTATGTATGAAGTTATTCTTGATATGACTGAGTTCTTGCTTATTAGTTCTCCTCTACATGTTTAATCGGAATTAATTGCTTCATGATTCACTCTTATTGCCTAATTGTCATCCTATTTGATTTGACTGAAGAATTTCGCCTCTCCTATTGTCATGCTATCTTTTCATAAATGCCTGTGTTATTTATGGTTTATTATCATCCCTCATATAATTGCCTAGTCTTAAGTGAAGCTAAGATCACCTTTCCTTAGCTGAATTGTCGAATATCCTCGTAACTTTCCAACCTTAAAAAGAGTTTAGATAACCTATATCTTTGTTGACTTGCCTTTATTGGGACTACTGGACTCGTGTTGATTTCCTTGTTATCGACTTGTATATTGCGGGATTGTTACTACATGTTTTTCTTTGTTGAACTGTTCCCTTATGCCTTTCATTTCCTTACTGTGGTTATACCTTGTGAACTGGTTCTACCGTTCCTTGTGATTTAAAGTTCTGGAGTGGATTCACTCGTTGTACTTTGTATTGCTGTCATTGTTGTTGTTGTACTAGTTGTGTTGGTGCACGAGGTTTCTGCCGTGCGGTTGTTGTTATGGGGTTGCACGAGGTTTCTGCCGTGCTATTGTTACTGTTGATATATTGCACATGTGGCATGATAAGGCGGGGATATATATGCTTATATGTGGGTTGCGCATGTGGCGAGACAAGGTGGGAACATTATGATGCACGTGTGGCGAAACAAGGCGGGCACTTATTATGTTATTACTGCACACGTGGCGAGACAAGGTGGGCTATGTCAGAGATTGATTGTGATGTTTTGTGTTGGCCTGGGGGCATTCTTGTTGTTGACATTGCGTTATGGTACGTTTACCTGTATGAGTCTTACCTCGAGAAAGTTGTGAGGAAGTGCCTTACGTGTTGTCCGTTCTTTTCCTTATGTTTTTGAGCTGGTATGATCTATGTTAGAACACTTGCACAAGTATACACGTAGCTAAATACTCCTATTGGTTAAGAAGTTTTCCCCTGGTATTGTTAAGTATAGATGTACACCCTCCTTTGCTTTTCATATATGTGAGAGTGGCTCTAGTTAGTCAGTGAGTTGTCAGTATGATCATGAGGTGTGATGAGGGTACAAGATGCCAAGTGTTAGGGTTCAAGTATTGAGACTAATGAGCTGTAATTTTGTTCGAGGTTCGGTACTTCGAGGAGTTGTTGGCTAAGACCGATGTGAACACTGTTGTAGTTTCTGAGTTATTACTATCCTTTACTGCATTATGAGTTGGGATTTGGGTTTGTGTTTCCGCTCGCTCTTTTATGTCATTATTACGGTGTTTCCGTTGTCACTTGCTGTTTTCTTCCATACTATGATTGTTGTATCGTTAACCATATCGTGTAGCCTTTATATATACATCATGTTTTGTTGTTCCTATGCTTTTATTTGTACAGTTTATTGGACTAGTAGGTATCTTAACTGTTCCTCGTCACTACTCTATCGAGGTTAGTCTTGATACTTACTGGGCACCGCTGTGGTGTGCTCATGCTACTCTTCTGCACATTTTTTTTGTGCAGACCCAGGTATTGTTCATTTGTAGTTGTGCGGGCCGTTGCTGAGGAGACTCAAGGTAAACCTGCTGCTGCGTTCGCAGGCTTCGGATTCACCTTCCTATTTTTTATTCACACTGTTGTACTTATTTCCATATAGTTTTGTTTAGAAGTCCTAGCGAAACTCTTTAGAGCTTATGATTTGTGCTAGCGGGTTTTGGGAACATGTTTATTGTATAAAGATTTCATTTCAGAAGAATGTTAGATGTTCATTGTTATTATTATTTGTTTTCCAGCAAATATTAGGCTTACCTAGTCCTTAAGGCTAGGTGCCATCACGAAACCCAACGGAGGGAAAATTGGTTCGTGACAATTATAACCCTCATAGCCAGAATGGAAGGACATTGAACATAAACTGAAATGATAATAAATAAATAAATAAAAATATGATTTCTTTCGACGGTCTAAAAGTATAAAACAATGTAGCCTTATTGTATACGGTCAAAATCGGGCTTGCCCTTTTTGTATGACTAATCAAGATCGGGACGTGGAAGGCCAAGGTTCGACCCCATGTCATACCGGACGTGATGTGAAGTTAGATTGCCGAGTTCGTGACCCAGAGACCGATCGAGGTCGAGATCATCCAAGATCGAGACTGAGCGGGATAAAGATCGAGCAAGATCGAGGGAAGCCTACAGAGCCAAATAACGAAAGCTAAAATATCCGTGATCGGGCGAGGATCAAGGCGAAAATCTCGACACGTATCAAGGAGAGACCTATTAATTATCATGGGATTTCTTATTGTATTTAGAATTGTATCAAGGGTAGGACTCCTCTACTATATAGAAGGGGTCTGATCATTTATAAAACATCATCATATTCATGCAATACAAAGCAATATACCGTCAGTCTCTAGTTATCATTCTCTTGTTATTCTGTTCTTAAGCCAATTGATACATATTTGGTTCAAGGGCGACCGAACTCGAGGGCCAAGGCTGTTCAATTTGTGTGATTTGCATTTATTCTTTAATTGTCTATTCCAATACTAATCTATTCTTCTTAATTTGTGCCAAGTTATATCATGTATCCTTAAAATCGCGTACAAATTCAATTGTTATCCGATTTTAGGTAAACAGTTTGGCGCCCACCGTGGGGCTAAGGATAATAGTGGTTACCTAGTACAAAATTTCATAACACACACTATTTTATACTTGCTCTTTGAAGTATCTTTGATTATAAGATTAAAAAAATGTCAAACTCTCAGTCAGCAGCTCAACACATTGACAATGATCTCGGCCACCGCGACGAAAATGAGAATATTGTACCTGGAAACGTTGTACCCCCTGCTGTCCTTGTCACACCTCCTTTTTACACGCCACCCCGGAAGGATAGTGTATAATGGGAGTTTTTCCACTTTAAGTGACATTATTCGAAATGGGATTATTTATTTATCAGAGTCTCCACTTGGGATAATCTATTTGGGTGTCCCAAGTCACCGGTTTATTTTGAATCCCAAATCGAGGAAATTTTTGACTTTCCAAGTGAAGTCTACGAACCAGAAATTCTTGAGTAAGGAATTCTGTTAACCCGGGGGAAGGGGTTAGGCAACCCCGGATTCCGTGGTTCTAGCACGGCCGCTTAGACTATCATAATTGGCATATTACCTGATTTTAATACATGTTTCAACCTATAGTGCAATTTTAAATTATTTACCGCTTTAAATTAATTTTAAGGAAAATTGCAACGTTGTTAAACCACGTCTCGAACCATGCCACATAAATGCACCCATGATTTTTGACATATTTTAACATCGTTGAGATTTGGATTTGGGTCACATAAATGTGCACCCGAGTTTAGGAAGGTAAATTATTAAAATACGCGCCTAAAGCGACTAACGTGTTGATAACTTTGCGGGAGGCCATGAAAATTCGCTAAATAGCACCTCCCGAGTTCTAAGTATTTTAAAGGATATAATTAAACAAAGGCCGCACATTTGTGATTTTATTTGGTGCGGCGCACCTCAAATTTATTTTAAAAGGATATTTACCCTAGCACGTTAAGGGCTATAGGCTATTTGTTATCTAATTATGGCTCAAATCAAATTATTTAAGGAAGTCTGATTAATTAACTAAATCTAGATAAATATCTCATCCTTAAAATGGCAACAGCAAAAAGAGAGGGTCCAATTAAAAGAACAGACCTACATTACATTAGGAAAAGGGTGCCCAACTTTAGGCTTAGCATAAATGGATCAAGGGCCCAGCTAATGATAGACAAGACCCCAACATGGCTGATGAATTGTCGTATAAAATTGGGCTCCAAATGAAGCTAGGCCCAGTGATGTGTTCACAAAAAAGGTAATAATTAGAACTGGGCCCTAGTTAGGCCTGGTTCTTGTGATCTAACTGACCCATACCAAGACACAATAATAGGCATTTAATCAGATAAAACATGAGGTCTAATTAACAGATTTGAGTTACGATTTAAATCCTTTGACATAAATTAACTGAACAAAAACAAATTCATTTTGGCATGCATCTTTGATCCAGGTCTGTTATGGCTAGGCAACAGTCACAGTGTACTAGTCATTTGATAAGAGCTGCCCAGCACGACTAATAAAAGAACATTTGAATCTGCATAATAATAGCACACAGAATTTTGCAACTTGGAGATTTGTTGAACCATAAATTCATCAATTGAATCACAGTTCTTCAAGGGCACACATATCTCACGGTTACTCTGGTTTGGAATATAGGGATGAGTAAATCAAGTAAACATGAACTCAAAACACCGAACCCTCTTTTGACCCATTAATTGTAGGAAAACTTAACCCACATTAGAGCTGGAATAATAGAGCAGAATCTAGACATCTCATGACTCTAGCAGTCCAAAAATAGCTATAACAATAAGACCTAAGAGCTAACTCTATATCGAATACAAGCTAATGATAACTCCTTATAATGAGCCTACAGTATATCAACTATGTCAAAACTATGCTATTTACACAGAATGAATTCAGCTAATTCAATCCAAGGATGTTGAAGCTATCAAATTCCATATTTCATTCCAACTTCAAGCCAAACATCATGATAAAGGTTCAGGAGCAGGTACTTGATTACAGCAAATACACAACGAAAATGAGTTGAAATTCAAGGAGAAACAGCAGCAGCAAACTTTGAACCAGCAGCAAGAAAACATAACAGGAATTGCTTTTTAAAACTAGGAAAATGATGTTTAAATCCCAATATCAAACCCAGTCGAGAATCAGCAGTTGAATTGATCTCAAAATTGATTCCAAAGTTATACTACCCAAATCCTGAAATTCAAGTTATACTACCCAAATCCTGAAATTCAAATTAATACCCCAACCTAGAAGCTTCTAGGGGCTTCCATTTTCTGTTACTGCAAGATTCCCTATGTGGTCTACCCAATTTACCCTTAAGACCCCATGAAAATTACCTAAGTCTACCAAACAGGGGTCCGCGCCAAATGACCCAATTCAATGGATCTGAATAGGCCAAAATAAATTTATTACTGGACCTATTGATCACACCACAATCAAAGTGGTGTTCGATCGACCCAAAGAACAAGAACCAGGAACATTAAAAAAAATTAACTCAGCCTTTAATGCATAATAATAATGAAGGGAAAAATAATTAATCAAAAGCAACTGGAAAGAAAACTTACCCTAAACGGACCAAGAAAAAGGAGGCTCGAATCTTCAAACATTCGGATTCTTGGTCTAAACTGATATTAATCGCATGTTCCCATGGAGCAGGCGAATAAAATCAATTTACACCGAGAAAAACCACAGAATCTTGATTTAGAAAATTAGGGTTTGGACTCTAATTTGGTATTCGGAGGATTTGACTAAGGTTTGGGGGAAAAGGAATTGGTATTTGGAATGAGAGGAGGCTGGAGAATTTAGGGTGTAAATTTGGGGGTATTTGGGTGGTGGCGCCGCCACCGGGGAACATTGTGGCGGCGCTAGGATTTTGAAGATTCGAGGGGTTCCAGTGGGATTCGAGGGAAAATACTATTGGATTCATGATGAGGATGTCAAAGTGGGCTTGTGGTGTGAATTTGGTTGTGATTGGAGACTCGCCGCCGCCGTAGGCGATTTTCGGCGGCGGCAGACAGCGGAGACGGTAGGGCTCTTTGGTGGGGTGAGAGAGACGACTGGATGGGGGGGGGGGGGGTAGGGTAATGTTTGGACACTTATATATTGAGTGATCCTTTGTTATGAACCGTTGGATCACTTAACCTAGACGGCTAGGATTAAACAAGGGAAAACGGGGTCGTTTTGTGACGGTGGGGGATTGGACCGGGTTGAGGAGTGGACTTGGGCTTGTATGGGGCTTATTTGGTCCGGGTTGAGGGGTTTTTTGACTTGGGCTGGGCATTAAAATCAAAGACTGGCCCAATTTAAACCTTCTCCTTTTATTTTCCTTTCTTTATTTATTCTTTTTTCTTTTCTTTTTCCTTTTCAAAATTAAAAATAAAAATCTGAATTAAATCCTAGGACCTAATTAAACTAATTAAACCTAAATGACGATTAACAAAATTAATTAAAATAAATTAAAGGAAAACTAACAAAATTCAAAGCTAAAATAAATCAATTTTTGTGATTTTTGTATTTTTTGTAAAACCCTAATTACTAATTAATCTAAAATATGTAAAATCAAATCCTAAATGCGCATGCAACGTATTTTTGTATCTTTGTGAATTATATAAATTAAAAATACACACAGAAATGGAAATAAACATGAAAATTATGCAATTAATTCCTAAAAAGTCAAATAATTAAAAGAAAAATCCTAAATCTAAGAACTCTGTAGGAGTAAGTCATGCGAGGCAAAAATCACGTGCTCACAGCTGCCCCTCTTTGCTCGGAGACACGAAGGGTTTTCGGGCAAAGATAAAATGAGCAATTATGAGGGATTTTTGCCCGCTTGGCACTCCATGAGAAGTATTTTTTGAAAAATGTCTGACCGAACCTTGCTTCAGAGGTTGCCTACATATCCTTGGCTATAAAGAAATCAGGTCAGTGTAGTTCTGGAAGTTTTGGTAGCTGGGACTACCGGGAGCTGTGATTTCACTGCTGTTGCTACTGCTTGCTGACCCCTTTATTACACCAAAAGGAAAATCAACGCTAAGCTAGCTACGCCTATCAACTACGAGTTACAAGATTCCTATCTATAAATCTCTTGAAGCTTGATCTTGAGTCTTAGCTGATTTCGCTATGGACTCTGATCTGAATCTTGATGCTTGCAAGCTGTAGGTACTGGTTCTTTCTTCAGCATTTGGATCAAAACAGGACATGCGAAGCTCGTGACTTCAATCAAATTTTGAGCAGTCCGCATCTTTGTCTGCTCCAGCATTTTGAATTCACTTCTTTTATTCTTTTTCTTCTTTTCCTTTATTCTAGATTGAGACTCATCTTTTGGTCATCTCGAAAATCCCGTGCCTTGAGGTGAAACCTGTTCAGACATCAAAACAAACAAACGAACGAAATTTTCTGCACTAGTTTTCACTCGGAAAATTTCGTGAGTTATTTGTGACAAAAGTCTGAACTTATTTTCTCTTTTTTTTTTTCGAATAAAACAAGAATTGTGTTTATCTAAGATGAAAAGTTTAGGGAATAGAGCCCTATATCTAAAATGTCAACTCAGGGATTGGAGCCCTAATGTTGGTAAAGGGTGACTAGGGAATGGAGGCCCTATTGGCAAAAGGCGACTAGGGAATGGAGGCCCTATGTCTACAAGGCTCAACTCATGGATTGGAGCCCCAATGTTGGCAAAAGGCGACCAGGGAATAGAGGCCCTATGTCTAAAAAGGCACAACTCAGGGATTGGAGCCCTAATGTTGGCAAAATGCGACTAGGGAATGGAGGCCCTATGTCTAAAAGGCTCAACTCAGGAATTGGAGCCCTAATGTTGGCAAAAGGCGACTAGGGAATGGAGGCCCTATGTCTAAAAGGCACAACTCAGGGATTGGAGCCCTAATGTTGGCAAAAGGCGACTAGGGAATGGAGGCCCTATGTCTAAAAAGGCGCAACTCAGGGATTGGAGCCCTAATGTTGGCAAAAGGCGACTAGGGAATGGAGGCCCTATGTCTAAAAAGGCGCAACTCAGGGATTGGAGCCCTAATGTTGGCAAAAGGCGACTAGGGAATGGAGGCCCTATGTCTAAAAGGGCGCAACTCAGGGATTGGAGCCCTAATGTTGGCAAAAGGCGACTAGGGAATGGAGGCCCTATGTCTAAAAAGGCGCAACTCAGGGATTGGAGCCCTAATGTTGGCAAAAGGCGACTAGGGAATGGAGGCCCTATGTCTAAAAAGGCACAACTCAGGGATTGGAGCCCTAATGTTGGCAAAAGGCGACTAGGGAATGGAGGCCCTATGTCTAAAAAGGCTCAACTCAGGGATTGGAGCCCTAATGTTGGCAAAAGGCGACTAAGGAATGGAGGCCCTATGTCTAAAAAGGCGCAACTCAGGGATTGGAGCCCTAATGTTGGCAAAAGATGACTAGGGAATTGAGGCCCTATGTCTACAAAGGCGCAACTTAGGGATTGGAGCCCTAATGTTGGCAAATGGCGACTAGGGAATGGAGGCCCTATGTCTAAAAAGGCGCAACTCAGGGATTGGAGCCCTAATGTTGGCAAAAGGCGACTAGGGAATGGAGGCCCTATGTCTAAAAAGCACAACTCAGGGATTGGAGCCCTAATGTTGGCAAACAAAAGTAAAAGGGAATGGAGGCCCTATGTCTAAAAAGGCTCAACTCAGGGATTGGAGCCCTAATGTTGGCAAAAGGCGACTAGGGAATGGAGGCCCTATGTCTAAAAAGCTCAACTCAGGGATTGGAGCCCTAATGTTGGCAAAAGGCGACTAGGGAATGGAGGCCCTATGTCTAAAAAGCTCAACTCAGGGATTGGAGCCCTAATGTTGGCAAATGGCGACTAGGGAATGGAGGCCCTATGTCTAAAAAGCACAACTAAGGGATTGGAGCCCTATTGTTGGCAAAAGGAAACTAGGGAATGGAGGCCCTATGTCTAAAAATCTCAACTAGGGATTGGAGCCCTATGTTGGCAAAAGGGGACTAGGGAATGCTGGCCCTATGTCTAAAATCTCAACTAGAGATTGGAGCCCTATGTTGGCAAAAAAGGCGACTAGGGAATGGAGGCCCTATGTCTAAAAAATCTCAACTAGGGATTGGAGCCCTAGGTTGGCAAAAATGGCGACTAGGGAATGGAGGCCCTATGTCTAAAAAGGCGCAACTCAAGGATTGGAGCCCTAATGTTGGCAAAAGGCGACTAGGGAATGGAGGCCCTATGTCTAAGAAGGCGCAACTCAGGGATTGGAGCCCTAATGTTGGCAAAAGGCGACTAGGGAATGGAGGCCCTATGTCCAAAAAGGCACAACTCAGGGATTGGAGCCCTAATGTTGGCAAACAAAAGTAAAAGGTTGATATTGGGAATTCTAAACTATCCTTTTTTGGGATTTTCTTCTTTTTCTTATCTCTTTTTTTTTTCATTTTTAATAAGATGCAGGAAAGAACTTGGAGGAAACTTCCCTTTTGGATTGATTATTTGCTGCAAAGCTGTTTCAGCATTTGCACATTTCTTTTCCTTTTTGGTTGCACCTGCTTCTTGCACGGTTGCTTGGATTGCACCTATTTCAATTTTCAAACAAAGAACATTTGTTAGTTTGAAACGGTGGTTGGTTTTGTGGCCTTGATCGTCTCAATCGCTTGATCCCGGCCCAGCTTTTGTTGAGAACCTCTGCTGCTTGCTGGTTTTGAAGATTCATCTCTCTTTCAAACCGAAGAACTCAACTTTTAGGATTCCGTGACGACTCGCCCGTGTGGGGTTTCGATCCTTTCACTTTATTCTTCCTTTAGGACCTTTGCCCTTGACATTCTTTTCCTTTTCAATAACTTTGCTTTGAAAGCGCCAATCATCATAGCCAATCGGGATCCGCCTGAGCACCCGCTGAGGCTGGGTACTTTTCTTTAGCTTTTGCTAGGCAGAGCCATGTAAAGCCAGTCTTTCCACTCTTTCTTAGTTTTGGGAACAGAATTAGACTAAAAGGGATTCAAGGAAAAAGTAAACAAAAAGCAGAAAAAATGAATTTAAAGAGAAGCGTCCCTTTGGGGGAGAAAAGAAGGACTTATCTCGGGTGCATGCAGGCTTCAAATAGACATGACATGCTTCTTGGACTGGATGCCCGACCCGTACAAAATTTCCCAACTTCTCTTAAACTCATTGACCCGTGTTTCAAAACCAGGGAATCTTGCCAAGACTCTTTCAGTGGTGGGGGATGTCTTTTGTTCGGCTGACGGCGCCCTTTGCGGGTTTTCGCCAATCGACCTCTCTCATTTCTCTTCTCACTATCGCCCAATAGTGCTCTTTGCGAGTTTTCACTAAACGGACTCTCTCATTTTCAATTTCTCTACTCACCGTCGCCTTATGGTGCCCGTAGGTTTTCACCGATAAGACTCTCTCATTTTATTTCTCTCAGTTTGATTGCATCAGATTTCGACAGTGGTATTTTCCAATTCCAATGCCTTTGCCAATTGATTGGAAGGACTTGGACAAGGTTTTTTGGGTAAAAAGAATCTGGATGGAATTACAACTTTGGAACCGTTCTGATGGGCTCAATGCCGAGCCATTATATCATCCGCCCCAGTTTCACTTTTTTGGGGGAATTGGGATTTTTGTTTTGGTGTGACTGAACCCCAGAGAGAGGCTGCCTACATATCCTTTCGGAATCAAGTCAGACGCAGTTCAGGGAAAACATTTTGTTTTTGTTGTTTTTGTTGTGATTTTTTCTTTCTTTTTTTTCTTTTTCTTTTTTTTTTGTTTTTCTTATTTTTTTTCCATCATTTTTCATTCTTTTTTTTTCAATAATACTTTCGGGTTCCAAAGAGGGTGATCAAGGAAAAGTAACCGGCTCAAAGGGTTTGCGAAAGATTGATAGTGTTTGGATAGCAAGAATGAAAGCCTTCGTCATCCCAATTGAACAAAGTCATTGCTGCAGAAAGCCTAAACATAGTACCTTTTTACTGCATCCGCATTCACAGCTGCTTCGGGATCATTTCCTTCAATATTGCCCAAATACAATGCTCCTCTTGGCAATATCTTTCTGATGATGTATGTGCCCTTCCAATTAGGAGCAAATTTTCCTTTTGCTTCCTGGTGATGAGGAAGAATGCACCTTAACACAAGTTGTCCCACTTCAAAATTCCCGGGCCGCACTTTCTTGTTATAAGCACGGGCCATTCTTTGTTGGCACAACTGCCCGTGGCAGACCGCAGCCATCCACTTTTCATCAATTAAGGTCAACTGTTCCAGACGAGCCTTGACCCACTCACTGTCCTCAATCTCTACTTCAACAATGATCCGGAGAGAAGGGATTTCCACCTCTGCGTGTATTACAGCCTCAGTTCCATAAACCAAAAGGTATGGGGTTGCTCCTACCGATGTGCGCACCGTGGTGCGATATCCCAGTAATGCGAAAGGCAACTTTTCATGCCATTGCCTGGAGCTTTGAATCATCTTTCTCAAAATCTTCTTGATGTTCTTGTTTGCTGCTTCCACAACACCATTGGCTTTGGGCCGGTAGGGAGTAGAGTTTCTATGCGTTAGTTTGAATTGTTCGCATATCTCTCCCATCAAATGACTATTCAGGTTTGCAGCATTATCTGTGATGATAGTTGCAGGAATGCCAAAACGGCAGATAAGATTGGAGTGCACAAAATCTACCACAGCTTTCTTGGTGACCGATTTGAGAGTGATGGCTTCAACCCACTTCGTGAAGTAGTCAATGGAACCAGTATGAATCTATGTCCATTTGAGGCTTCCAGCTCAATCGGCCCAATGACGTCTATGCCCCAAGCAACAAATGGCCAAGGTGCTGACATGGGATGTAGTTCCGTGGGAAGTGCAAGAATCAAATCACCGTGCACCTGACACTGATGGCACTTCTGGACAAAGCTGAAGCAATCCTTTTCCATGGTTATCCAGTAATAGCCCGCTCGAAGGATTTTCTTCGCTAAAACATACCCGCTCATGTGGGGTCCGCACACTCCTGCGTGTACTTCATGCATGATCCTTCCGGCCTTTTCGGCATCAACACATCTTAACAAGTTGAGATCTGGGGTCCTTTTGTACAGGACATCACCACTTAAGAAGAAACCACTTGCATGCCATCTAGTGGTTCTCTTTTGGTCTCCACTAGCTTGCTCGGGGTATTCTTGCGTTTTCAGAAACCTTTTGATGTCATGGTACCATGGCTAGGTGTTTGGTTCTGCCTCAACCGTATTACAGTAACCGTGCCTTTCCTTGATTTGGATTTCCAAGGGATCAATGTGGGCATTACCTGGGTAGGGAAACATCAAGGCCAGAGTGGCGAGTGTATCAGCTAGTTCATTGTGACAACGAGGGATGTACCTGAACTCTATTGACTTGAACCGCTTGCTAAGATCTTCCACATGTTGCCGATAGGGAATAAGCTTAACATCTCGGGTTTCCCATTCTCCCTGGGCTTGCCGGATAATCAGATCTGAGTCTCCCATAATCAATAACTCTTCGACGTCCTGGTCAATCGCCATGTTCATACCCATGATGCAGGCTTCATACTCAACAGTGTTGTTTGTGCATAAAAACCGAAGCCTAGCTGTGGCCGGATAGTGTTGACCAGTGGGTGAGATCAAGATTGCCCCAATTCCCACACCTTTTACATTTACCGCCCCATCAAAGAACATTTTCCAAGCATGGGTGTCTTCAGAGATTGCTTCTATTGAATTTACCTCTTCATCTGGGAAGTAAGTGCTCAACGGTTGGTATTCATCATCAACCAGGTTTTCAGCCAAATGATCCGCCAACGCCTGGGCTTTCATTGCCGTGCGAGTGACATAGACTATGTCAAATTCCGTGAGCAGAATCTACCATTTTGCTAATATCCCTGTGGGCATCGGTTTCTGGAATATGTATTTCAAAGGATCCAACCTGGTTTTGAGGTAGGTGGTGTAGGCTTGCAGATAATGTCTCAGCTTCTGAGCGACCCAAGTTAAGGCACAACAGGTTCTCTCCAACAGAGTATACTTAGCTTCATAGCTGGTAAGCTTCTTGCTCAGGTAGTAGATCGCCTGTTCTTTCTTCCCGGTTATATCATGTTGCCCGAGGACACAGCCGAAAGAATTTTCCAAGACTATCAGGTACAAGAAAAGAGGCCTCCCTGGCTCTGGTGGGACCAAGACCGGCGGATTTGACAGATATTCCTTGATCTTATCAAAAGCTTCTTGACATTCATCCGTCCACTTGACTGCTGCATCTTTCTTCAGTAATTTGAATATGGGCTCACATGTGGATGTCAACTGAGCAATGAACCGGCTGATATAGTTTAATCTGCCCAACAAGCTCATCACATCTTTCTTGGTTCCGGAGGAGGCAAGTCCCGGATAGATTTTATTTTTGTTGGATCTAACTCGATACCTCTCCGACTGACTATAAAGCCCAAAAGTTTGCCCGATGGGACTCCAAAGGCATATTTGGCTGGGTTCAGCTTCAAATCATATTTGCACAACCGCTCGAAAAATTTCCTCAAATCTCGAACATGATCATCCTGGGTTTTGGACTTGATGATTACGTCGTCCACATATACCTCTATCTCTTGATGCATCATATCATGGAAAATGGCGATCATGGCCCTCATGTAGGTTGCCCCAGCATTCTTCAAACCAAACGGCATGACTTTGTAGCAGTATGTACCAGGGTGTGTTAAAGGCTATCTTTTCGGCATCTTCTTCATCCATCAACACCTGGTGATATCCTGCGTAGGCAATCCATGAAGGACTGTATCTCGTGTTTGGCGCAGTTATCAACAAGGATGTGGATGTTGGGCAAAGGGAAATTGTCTTTGGGACTTGCCTTGTTCAAATCTCTGTAATCCACACATACCCGGGTCTTCCCGTCTTTCTTTGGAACTGGGACTACATTAGACAACCATGTAGTGTACCGGACCACTCGGATTACCCCTGCTTTCAACTGTTTCGTGACTTCTTCTTTGATCTTATCACTGATATCAGTTTTGAACTTTCTTTGCTTTTGCTGTACCGGAGGGCAATTGGGGTAAGTTGGCAACTTATGAACCACCAGATCAACACTTAGCCCTGGCATGTCGTCGTACGACCAAGCAAACACATCTTTGAACTCAAACAGGAGTTGGGTTATTGCATCCTGGGTTTTCTCGTCCGTGTGAATGCTTATCTTGGTTTCCCGGATTTCTTCAGAAGTTCCCAAGTTAACCGGCTCAGTATCATTCAAGTTTGGCTTAGGTTTATTCTCAAATTGTTCCAATTCTCAATTTATTTCCCTAAAAGCCTCTTCTTCATCATATTCCGATTCTTGGTTCATTATTTCACAATTAGACAGCGTGTTTGGATCTGGGCATGAGGTCCGCAAGCATGTCATGTTATTTAAAGCCGCATTATTAGAACTGAAAAAGAAGAAATAAAAGAGAAAAATAGCAAAATCAGAAAGAATAGAGAAAGATGAACGATGAAATATTGATTTCATTTTTTGGAATTTGAAGATAACAGGGTTTACATTTGGAAATTTAACGACAAGGAACTACAGAAAACATCCGAGTTACACCCTGGAATAACTCGTGATATAGAAAAAGTAGCAGGACAGGTCTACCGAGACTCCCGCCTGATCGGAAATGGCGTGGCCTTCCAATTCTGCAGCTTGGCGCTAGGTCCCATATACATTACCTCAGGGTGCTTGAGCCCTCCCCTGCCTGGACCATGTGGGTTTCATATAGTATATTCCTCATTGCCCCACAGATCTCTTCAATCTCTTCGGCTGTAAAAGTCTCATCCTCCTCCTCTTCATTGTATTTCGACTTGACAAATGTTCTGTACAGATGTGGCACTGGCTGTGGCAAAACCCATCCATCATTCTTTCTGTCGTCTGCCCATTTTATATCAGCTGGTGTGGGTCTGAAGCCTACTCCGAAGAACTTCTCAGTGGCAGGCAAGGTAATGGGTTCAGCTATTCCTTGCAAAGATTTCCCAAGTCCCTTCCCCGGTTTGAAGCCATGTCGGATCATTTCTTTGGCCACCATGATGGATGCATTAGAAAGGAATGGTTGGGGGCAAGGGTTTCCTTCTTCGTACTGGTCTGTGACCACAATTTCAGAGGCCTGATAAACTATGTGCTCACTCCCTTCTCTTGCTTCAAGACATGGGACTGATGGGTCCCGATAAATTGATTGCTCATCTTCCCCATGGACCATGATCTCTTGATCCTCATGCTCGAACTTTACCATCTGATGAAGAGTAGAGGGCACAGCCCCCGCTGCATGGATCCATGGCCTCCCCAAAAGAAAATTGTAGGATGTGTCCATGTCTAGAATCTGGAAGGTTGCTTCAAAGTCTACTAGGCCGATGGTCAGAATTAGATCGATCTCTCCAATTGTGTCCCTTTTGATGCAATCGAAGGCACGTACACAGACATTGTTGGGTCGAATTCTTTCGGTCCCGATTTCCATACGCTGCAGAGTTGAAAGTGGGCAGATGTCCACCCCAGAGCCTCCGTCCACCATAACCCTTTTCACGTAGTACCCTTCGCATTTGACTGTTAGGTGCAGGGCTTTGCTATGTGCGGCCCCTTCTGGGGGCAAGTCATTTTTGCTGAACGAAATCTGGTTAATTGCGAAAAATCTTTCTGCCATTCTCTCCAACTGCTCTACAGAAGTCTCGACAAGCACATATTCTTCGTTAAGGGTTTTGATCAATACCTTCTGATGTTCGGTGGAGCTCATCAACAGAGCTAATAAGGAGACTTATTCGGGAGATTTTCGAAGCTGGTCAATCACTTCATAATCTGCCATTTTCATCTTTTGAAAGAAGGCCTCCGCTTCTTCAGCACTCACGGGCTTCTTAGATGGGAAGCGCTTCCTAGTGGCATTGTTCACCTCTTCCAAATTGAAATATTTTTCAGCCGGGTTATTTTCTTGAACTTCTCCCGAGATTTCTTTGCCCTTATAGGTCACCACCGATTTGTTGTAATTCCAGGGCACAACGGCAGGATTTGTCATGGGCTTTTATGGTGCGTCTCTAATAACCACGGGCTCATTCAGCCTCGATGGATTAATTGGCCCCCGCATCACATAAGCTCCCTTGGGCACATACATTTGGATTGTCTTGTTCAGCTGGAATCTCCTGGGAGGACTCAATGTCATCTGCTTTTCTTTGCGGCCTCGAGGGACATACAGAACAGTATCTTTGGGGGGCGTGCCCCAGTTTCAACTTCAATTTTCTTTTTCGACTTTGTAAGGGTGGTTTTGCTCCTTTTCTCCCCTTTGTCTTGCTTTGGGGTAGCTTTTGGTTTCTTTTCTATATCAGCGATGGCAATGATGGCCTTCAACGCTGGGTTAAATTCCTTGTCCTCACAAATCATTCCGATTACCGGCCCGTTGTTGTGGGCCGGTAGTGGGTTATTAGTCACATTGGGGACATCTTCATCTCTTAGCACTGTCTTCCTTTGTTCTATCAAGTTCTCCACTGCTCTCTTCAAAGTCCAGCAATCATCCGTGTCGTGCCCTTCCGCCCCTGAGTGATAGGCACATCGGGCACCAGCTCTATAAGCGGGTGATGCTGGGTTTTGCCTTGTGACCATTTCGACCTCATCATCGGAGGTTTTACCCTAGATGCCTGCTCACGCCATATAACTGCGTACTTCCGAGGATTTCTTTTTCAAGTTTGTCAGTGAGTTCCTATCTGGAGCAATATCAATGTTGTACTGGAACTGCCTGATGAAATCTCTAGCAAGATCATCCCAGATGTGCCAGCGGGATATATCTTGGTCCATGTACCACTCAGAGGCGATGCCAACCATACTTTCTCCGAAATAGGCCATGAGTAGTTCTTCCTTTCCTCCGGCTCCTCGCAGCTGATTGCAATATCTCTTGAGATGAGCAATAGGATCACCGTGCCCATCGTACTTCTCAAATTTTGGGGTTTTGAATCCCAATGGTAAGTGCACATGGGGAAACATGCATAAGTCAGCATAGGACACACTTTTCTGCCCACTCAAACCTTGTATGTTCTTGAGGCTTTGTTCCATACTCCTCATCTTTCTCGCAATTTCTTCTTGCTCAGGAGTTTTGGTAGTCTTTTCTTGCCCTGCCGTGAACTCAAATTGGGATGGCTGAGGATAAGTATAAGTGGGAAACTGAGGAGGTTCCATTTGGAAGGTGGGTGTTTGGAAGGTGAAAGCTGAGGGGTCAAAATTGGGCCTAGGCATGTAGGCTGTGTCGTGGCTGAGCATGGGGGAGCGGTGAAGATATTTGAAGCCGCACCGGACATGAACACCTGGGGGCGAACCTCAGAAGGTGTTCCCACAAATGAGCTGAGATAGTTGGATGTCCTAGTGGGGTATTTGGGTGACTGATTGGAACATTGGAGGTACCCCCTGATCTAGGAAAAAGTTCGGGGAATCCCGGGATTGCGCTTGGCGGCTCTCTTCCATTTGCCCAAGCATCCCACTTTTCCATAACCCGAAGACGCAGGATTCTGTTTTCTTCGGCAGCTGCCGATTCTGAGGTCGGGGGCCCGAGAT
>NW_017671595.1:78577-92560 GCF_001879085.1 Nicotiana attenuata
TGCGTACTTCCGAGGATTTCTTTTTTCAAGTTTTGTCATGAGTTTCCATCTGGAGCAATATCAATGTTGACTGGAACTGCCTGATGAAATCTCTAGCAAGATCATCCCAGATGTGCCAGCGGGATATATCTTGGTCCATGTACCACTCAGAGGCGATGCCAACCATACTTTCTCCGAAATAGGCCATGAGTAGTTCTTCCTTTCCTCCGGCTCCTCGCAGCTGATTGCAATATCTCTTGAGATGAGCAATAGGATCACCGTGCCCATCGTACTTCTCAAATTTTGGGGTTTTGAATCCCAATGGTAAGTGCACATGGGGAAACATGCATAAGTCAGCATAGGACACACTTTTCTGCCCACTCAAACCTTGTATGTTCTTGAGGCTTTGTTCCATACTCCTCATCTTTCTCGCAATTTCTTCTTGCTCAGGAGTTTTGGTAGTCTTTTCTTGCCCTGCCGTGAACTCAAATTGGGATGGCTGAGGATAAGTATAAGTGGGAAACTGAGGAGGTTCCATTTGGAAGGTGGGTGTTTGGAAGGTGAAAGCTGAGGGGTCAAAATTGGGCCTAGGCATGTAGGCTGTGTCGTGGCTGAGCATGGGGGAGCGGTGAAGATATTTGAAGCCGCACCGGACATGAACACCTGGGGGCGAACCTCAGAAGGTGTTCCCACAAATGAGCTGAGATAGTTGGATGTCCTAGTGGGGTATTTGGGTGACTGATTGGAACATTGGAGGTACCCCCTGATCTAGGAAAAAGTTCGGGGAATCCCGGGATTGCGCTTGGCGGCTCTCTTCCATTTGCCCAAGCATCCCACTTTTCCATAACCCGAAGACGCAGGATTCTGTTTTCTTCGGCAGCTGCCGATTCTGAGGTCGGGGGCCCGAGATTGGGCTATCATCCGTGATGGGAATTATTGGCAGAGTCATTTTTGAAGACATTCCGATGCTCCCCTTTGATCTAGTAAAGTATGGGTGCGAAGCCAGGTTACCACAAAAACCAACCACCGTTCTATATAAAAAAAACCTGGACTGGAATATTAACAGCAGCAAACGGTTAGTTTGAGATAAATAACAGATAGGTAATCGCATGTTGGGGGTGTGATGCACCTATACAGTTAAATGTGTTTCTACATGTTTTGCGACGGTTGCATGCTTCATCCCAGCATTACTTATTCTTCCCATTTTGCAACTTCTATTTCTTTTTCTTTTCTTCTTTTCATTCTTGCCTTTGCTCTCTCTTTGTTTTTATCCTCTCATTTCTCCCTCTTGTTTTGCCATTGTTTCCTTCTCTCGATTTCTTATTTTCTCTCTTTTTCCTTTCTTTTCTCTCTTATTTTTCCTCTTTTTTTTCTTTTCCTCTTTTTTTATCACTCTTTTTTCTTTCTTTTGGTTATGGTCGAATCCTATGGAGATTGCCTACGTATCATGACCCTGCATGAATCAGACCGAGCGTAGTTCTGGGGGCGATAAAATGCAAAACTAAATAACAAAATGTTTTGGGATTTTCAATTTTTCTCATAAAAGGGTAATACTCTGGATTACAACGATTCAAAACTAAAAGACTCAAAAAGGAAGACAACAGACTCCAACAACAAGATGACAATACATACTCAAGAACAGACTCTGACAGAAAAATACAGAACCGAAAATAAACTAACAGACTCCAACAGAAAAGAAAGATACAAACTCAAGTAAAAATCAAGAATACATTAATGCTCCTGGTGCCCGCGGGACATCATTTGGTCTCGCTGCGGGCCTAAATGCGAGATCCCTTTGCAGTCGCTCCAAATCACTCATAACTTGGCGGACGAAAGTCATCACTGCAGCGAAAAAGGTGGTACGAGTCATGTCCTCGCACGCTTGGCACTTCATGGTAATGTAGTCAACGATGGTTCTGATTCTTTCTCTTATTCTGCCTTTTTCCTGAAGCAACCGCCCTATCTGCTGATTCCGGGCTTCTAACACTTGAGAATCATGAAGGTGTTGATTTTGCAGCTGTTGCGTTCCTTTCTCCATCTGAGCCATCAGGTCATAACAGTGTTCCCTATCAGCTTTGAAATCTTTGGCCTGTCTGATCATTTTGTTTTCAACGGTGATGACCCTGTTCTTTAACCCCCGCAACCTCACTGTCGTACTTTTCTTTTAACTGCTTCACCAGGTGTGCTCGTTCCTCCGCATTTTTAGCCAATTGCTTTCGAGCCCTGACTAGTTCATTCTCTGCTTTGTTCAAGTCAAACTTATATTCGCCCACTTTTTGCCTAAGGTTGTCTATGAGTTTTTCATCTTTGGCACTTCTGGCGGGATTTTCTGCCGCTACTTTCATTTTCCGAATCTGGGCTCGAAGGGCCTCATTTTCTTTAGCTAGCGTTCTCTTTTCACCCTCATCCGCCGCGGCTTGCAAACCATTTTCAAACTGAAGGTCTTGGACTTGCTTTTCTAGCCTGCTTATGGTGGCCCGGTACTCATTCTCCTTGGCCAACCAATCCCACTGTCCTTGTGACGCCTCGACAAATTCCTGGAGATGGGGTCTTTTGGCCAGCCTCCCAAATTCAACTTCCCTTTTATACCAAGCCATGTATCCTGGTGAAACTTCACCTTTGGATCGATCGCGTACACAGGTATTTGCCGTCAAGTATTGACATTCGCTCCAAATCTGACGGACTGCTGCTTCATGAAACTGGCCTCCAGGGCCAATCTCGACCGCTTGAGCACTAAGATCTTGATCTTTCGGAACTATTTGGCATCTCCCTAGCTGCCTCAGAACCCGATACGGGGCGTAAGGCTGGATACTCCTGAGACCCATCAAGAGGAAATGAGGTCCGGTAGCTGGCATGTATATGATCTCGTCCACAGGCAACCAACCAAACATCCATTCTATTTGGCTTGCAGTGAGGGAACGGAGGTGTGCTACCCACTCTGTGACTCCTTCTGGCAAGATGATCCCGTCAATCCTCGTATAGAATTCCTCTATGCAGGTTTATTCTGTAGACCCATAACTCATAAATTGAGGACGATGGCATAGGTGTTCAATCATCCACATTTGCAGCAACACGTTGCACCCCTCGAAAAAATCTCCTCCGTCTTTACAAGCTGTGAGGGCGAGGAAGATTTCGGCTACTATCATGGGTGCGAGGGTGCTTTTGGCCTGAGTAAGCAAAGTGCTGACAACCCCAGATATTCGTATGTCGATATTTCCATCTTTCCTAGGAAACACCAGAAGTCCCAGAAAGACTACCATGAATGCAACGCACCTGTGTTCTTCCCACTTGAGGCGATTTCCTTTGCTACAGATTTTGTTTTCTGGATTGTTGAATCCCCCTATATGACCATATCTCTGATATATAAACTGCAGGGTACAAAAACCAGCTGCCAAATCTGGGTTATGAACCCCCCTGCTTATTTTTAAGGAGTCCAGGAACCTGTGTACGGCTACGGCCCTCGGAGCAATCAAGTACTGGTGTCTCAGAGGAATTTTGGGACCCCCAATATATCCGGCTATTTCCTCCAAGGTTGGGGTAAGTTCAAAATCTGAGAAATGAAATACGTTGTGGGCCGGGTCCCAGAATGTAACCAACACCTTTATGATGTCTCCCCTAGGATTAATCTTCAACAAACCAGTGAGGCCTCCCAAGTGTAGATTGATTGTATCTCGCCCTGATTTACCCAGATCATTCCACCAGATATGCAACTCCAAAGGGATCTTGTTCATGACTGTTATTGGCAAATTTTGGCTCGTGCTCATTCTGCACATTTATTAGGGTGATTAAGCAAAATCATGATTTATTTTGACTCAAAATTAAAACTGACATTTTTTTTTCAGATTTTTATTCCAAAAGCAAAAATCCAGCTTTGCAAATACGGCCTTTCAGCACTTCCGGGGGAAGATTTTAAGGCTGTGCTTGCTAACCGTTAAAAATGACCCAAGGTGGCTGTTCTTGCAAAAACAGCCTTCTGGCGCCCTTTTGGGGACATTCGGCTTATTTTAAACAAGAATGGCATCACCCGACTTATTTGTGACAAAAATTAAAATTTTTTGTTTTTTTTACTATTTTTGCAAAAAGGGAAGTTGGACCCGACGAGGGTTGCCTACGTATCCCACATCCGATGAGAATCAAACTGGCGTAGTTCGGTCAAATAAAACAAAAACAAAGCCAACTATTTTTGAAAACAAAACCTTTTTCTTTTTTTTTCATTTTTCTTGAAAATTCGGCAGAGTTTCAGTACCGTTTGGATATTGGTTTTTCTCTTTCAAAACAGGTGATTACTCCTCTTAGCCCACCCACACTGCTATTTTCTTTTCCAAACTCTCCCCTTTTATTCAGAAAGCCGGTCAGCATGCAAATCCAAAACAGACAAATGCACAAGTAGGATGCATCAGGATGGTCTATTATTTTGGGTACACCTGTCCTAGACGGACCCAACCCTTGTGTTGAGTCCCCTAAGTCAAATGCACGTGATGCAGACAAACGTTCCTACTAGGGATCCGGCATGAGGTTCAGTTATTCTAGGTTCAAAACCTGGGTATATGTTCTAGACTGTGTACCCGAGCGGACAACTCGAGTCGAGGAGGGGGCTACGTACCGGGAACCAAAAGGCCATCCGGCTTAGTAACTTGTCCGAGCCTCTTTCTTATTTCAAGGTATGACACTAACAGAATAGGGAGTCTCGACCAGCGAGCACATCCCTGAAGATGAGAAGAGAAGGGTTTCGTAGCAGTTTATATATACAGTTCAGATAATATCAAAGCGGTAAAAGGCAACATTTTGCACATTAGTCCCAAACATGTAAGAAAATCAGATAATAAATAAAGCCAATCATAACATCTATTCTAAGCTCGAATTCTTGAACCTGAACCGGAAGTTCTGGGTTCTTATCCCCATCAGAGTCGCCAGAGCTGTCACACCTCCTTTTTTACACACCACCCCGAAGGATAGTATATAAGGGAGTTTTTCCAATTTAAGTGATATTATTCGAAATGGGATTATTTATTTATCAGAGTCGCCACTTGGGATAGTTTATTTGGTGTCCCAAGTCACCGGTTTATTTTGAATCCAAAATCGAGGAAAATTTTGACTTTCCTTTTGAAGTCTGCGAACCAGAAATTCTGAATAAGGAATTCTGTTAACGCGAGGGAAGGTGTTAGGCACCCCCGGATTCTGTGGTTCTAGCACGGTCGCTTAAACTATCATAATTGGCCTATTATCTGATTTTAATACATGTTTTAACCTATGGTGCAATTTTAAACCTTAACCGCTTTATTTCATTATTATTTTTTTAGGAAGATTGCAACGTCATTTAAAATATGTCTTGAACCACGTCACATAAATGCACCCGCAGTCCGCAACATATTTTATCTAACGTTGAGATTTGGATTTGGGCCACATAAATGCGCACCCGAGTTTAGGAAGGTAAATTATTAAACAGCGCGCCTAAAGCAACTACGCACTTTCAAGTTTGCGAGGGCCATGGAAATTCAACTAAATGGCGCGCCTCGATTTCTAAGGATTAAAGTTATTTTAATGAGGACCATGCATTTTGAGGTTTTATTTGGCACGACGCACCTCAACTCCAACTTTAAGGGAATTAAAGCTAAACTCTTGAGGGCCATAACTATATCTTATTTAATGTGGCTCACCTCAACTATTTAAAGAAACTAGTCAATTAAGGAAAACCTGAAAGAATTCCGAATACCTTCTACGCTAAAAAAAGTTAGAACTTAATTAGCTACCTAGAAGCATTTTATTAAACAAGCAGTTATCTAAAGCAACGTTGCTTCCTTAACAGCTAACCAAACGAGGGAACTTGGGCCAGCGGTGTAGAATAAGCCCAAATGATACAACATCATAGTTCCAATCTTTACAAATCTCTTCTGACTTGGGCCCACGGTGAGCCCAATTCTGAGGACACCATCATCACAAAGTTGAGACTCGAGATCGAGTCTTTTCAATGGCAAAAGGAGAAACAAGCATTCGAGTTCAGAAACGAAGCACCCTTAAACCATAATACCTCTTTAAACAATTGCCCAAATTCAACTATATGTTTACCAACTGAGACCACATGAAATATACGAATAAATTACCAATTAACTTTCAAATTTTAACTATTCTGGCTCAGAGCAAACAGATAAACATCCTGAATTTAAAAGCCTTTCAAATCAAATAATTACTTTGACAATCATGATTCAAGTTCCAAGTTTACTTAAATCTCTTCTCAATACAAATAAATATGAAACTAAACCCAACTTCAAAGAACTGGACATGCTAACAAGGCACATTTGGGTAAATCAATACAAGCGACAAACCAATACTTGGCATTTAAACAAATTCAGATGGAAATCAAAGCTGAAGTAACGCTGATCTTCATTAAGAGTTAAACAAAGATCCAGAGTCCAGAAGCAATCCAATTAAACTTCTGCTGCAATAGTCTTAACAGTCCCTTTACAGAACACATATTGAATTCATTTACTTTAAAAAAAAAAACTGAGTGGCTAGAGTACAAAGTCCATCTAACATTACAAGCATAGATTTACTCCTACTTCCGAACACAGATCAAGAGTATCTTACTCTCACACATGGATTCAGAATATGCAAGTAATAAAAGAGAAAGCCTAACTGACATTTATAGTTCAAGACCTAACTATAGAATATTGAAGCAGTAAGAGAAACAGGGGAAGAATAAATTCAAATGCAGCTTGCATTCAATCAGAATTTCACTTTGAGTTACATGTTCAACAGTCACTCGTTGTTCATGGGCTAAAGAGATACCTGGAAAGCAAAGAAAACAAGAACAATGGAGGATTAGCAGCAGCAAAACAGTATCAGCAACAATGTAACAGTGATAACCAACTGAAAAAAAACCCAAGCTTCAAACCAATTCCAAGCAACTTAAATCAAACTTCTAAACCCAAATTCAATCCATTTTTCCACCTAGATGCACATATTTGAAAACCTTTTCAGAAGTTTTTAAAACAACACAAGAGATCGCGGAGTTGAAACTTAATGAGATTTGAGCAATTTCAACAAAGAGAACCCAGAATTTCAAGTGTTATCTCAGAATTCACTCAAAATCACTCGGTCGTTTCTTTTCAGAATATTTTTTTACTCTCCCCAAATCTCAATTGAGCCTCAAGTAACTATGCCTTTATAGGCAAGTTACTAGGGCAGCAAATATAAGCCAGGTTTTGCACTTTAGACCTTTTTTAATTTTTAAATTTGCTTAGAAGTCCCTCATTTTCTGACTTGCTAGCCAAGCTAGACTATTTTTAGCTTTCTAGGAAGCTTCCTAAGGTGGTTATGGAAAGATTCTTTATGTGAATTACCCCAATTACCCCTTTGTGACCCTGTTTTTACCTCTTGAACCCAATGGGCCAAGTTGACCCACTAATGAAACCAAGAGTGGGTTCAATTCTGAACGACCCAAATCAAACCCCTATTGGGGTGAGGTCTGCAATGGCTTCAAAGCCCAAACACAGGTGGACTGAATCAAATCAGTCAAAAGGCAAATACCTAAAAAATCCGAGAAATAAACCTATACCAATCAACTGATTACACAAATAGGCAAGAAATCAATCAAATTATCCAAATAGCCCTAATTAAATTAACTAGATGACCAATTGGAACAAAAACCATGCCATTTAGTTAACAGAAACCAAACAAATCAAGTAGGACCGGAAAACTGTCTTGGAAACAAAAGAACAAAATGAAAAACCAACGAAGCCCAAACAGACATATCCCAAACTCGGCTGAAAATTTTGTGAAATTTCAAATAAGGAAAAGAAAAAGGAAAGGAGAGGGCAATAAATGAAAAATGGAACTAGAAAACAGACCCAAAAATAAAATGGAACTCACCGGCTAAACTCGAACTCGAGACCTGACACTCCAACTTCATCCCCAAATAATGTTAGTCACTTGTCCTTTGTCAGGCACAAGTGAACAACACTATTTCGTGACAAGGCCGGCTCTAAAAACTCATGCGGGTTGGAACAAACATCATCCTCGCCCAGGTTTGAATTTGGCTCTTAGAACTCGGATTTTGGGTTTAAGATTTGAGGAATTTGGCTAAGATTCGAGGGTAGAGGATGATGGATTTGGGATGAGGGGGGCCTGGTGGTCCATTGGTGTTAGTTTGGGGTTGAACAGAGGTGGCGCCGCCACTGGAGAAAACAAGGGCGGCGCTAAGGTTTCCAACTGCGATGGGATTTTTGGAGAGATACAGGGGGATTCGAGGGAAGATGGTTGGAGATTTGGAAAGAGGGGGTCAAGGGGGTTCTAGGGTGTAAATTTGGGTGCATTTGGGCGCCGGCCGCTGCCGTGGGCGATTTCCGGCGGGCGGCGGGCGGCGGACGGTGGTTTAGGGCGGCGCATGGTCGGAGTGTTTGGGGTTCTGAGGGTGTTGTGTGAGAGACGGTTTGGGGGGGGGGTAGGGGTGTTTAGGACATACATATATTTATGTGCTCCTGAGTTCCGGACCGTTGGATTAGTGAGATCCAACGGTCGTGATTAAACATGCCCAATACGGCGTCGTTTGGATTATTAGGTGGGGGGAGACCGGGTCAGGGATGGTTTTGGGCCGGGTATGGGGCGATTGACCGGGTATTTGATGGGTTTTGGTTTGGGCTGGCCTAGAAATTGGGTCTTTTTTATTAAGACCTTTATTTCTTTTCATTTTCTTTTCTTTTTTTTCCTTTTTTTTTCATTTTTCAGATTTTGTTAAATACAAAATTAAAATAAAAAGACTTGATTTAATTCCAAAACTAAACTAATTGTTTTCTCAAAGATTAATTAAGTCCTAAATTAAAAAGTAAACTATAATAAATTTGAAAATTAAAAAGTAAAAATGCAAGATGAACTATTTTTGTTGTTTCCTTTCCTTTTGTAACATTAATTAACTAATTATCCTAAAAATAGAAAATAAGGCCCTAAATGCAAAATGCAACATATTTTTTTTTTGTATTTATATGAACTAAATAAATTAAACATGCACACAAAAATGCAAGCAAACACAAAATTATGCAATTAATTCCTAAAAGACCAAATAATTAAAAGAAAAAACCTAATTATGGGGATTCTGTAGGAGTAATTCATGCGAGGCAAAAATCACGTGCTCACAGCTGCCCCTCTTTGCTTGGAGACACGAAGGGTTTCGGGCAAAGATAAAATGTGCAATTATGAGCGATTTTTGCCTGCTTGGCACTCCATGAGAAGCATTTTTTGAAAAGTGTCCGACCGATCCTTGCTTCAGAGGTTGCCTACATATCCTTGGTTATAAAGGAATCAGGTCAGTGTAGTTCTGGAAGTTTTGGTAGCTGGGACTACCGGGAGCTATGATTTTACTGCTGCTGCTGCTGCTACTGCTTGCTGACCTCATTATCACACAAAAAGGAAAATCAAAGCTAAGCTAGCTATGCCTATCAACTACGAGTTACAAGATTCCTATCTATAAATCTCTTGAAGCTTGATCTTGAGTCTTGGCTAGTTCTCGCTGTTGACTCCGATCTGAATCTTGATGCTCGTCAGCTGCATGTGCTGGTTCTTTCTTCAGCTCTTGGATCAAAACGGGACATGCGAAGATCAAATTTTGAGCAATCTGCATCTTTGTCTGCTTCAGTACTTTGAATTTTCTTCTTTTTGTTCTTTTTCTTCTTTTCTTTATTCTAGACTGAGGCTCATTCTTTCAGCCACCTCGGATCCTACGCCTCGGCGTCAAACCTGCTCAGATGCCAAAACAAACAAACGAACGAAATTTTTCTGCCCCAGTTTTCACTAGGAAAATTTCGTGAGTTATTTGTAACAAAGGTCTGAATTTATTCTTCATTGAAAGCAATAAAATTCAGGATTGTGTATCCTTGGGAATAGGAGTGAAGCCTTGAATTGGGAGGATTACCAAGTTATGCTAGAAAATGTGAGGCCCCGTAAAATTTTTTGGCTCAAAGCTTAGTATCTTGTGGTGTCGACCCGAATATGTGTTAGGAATGCTCGCCGCGGTTCGGAGCCTTGGTATTGATCTAAGCTTGTAAAAATCAAAAGAAATCAATTTTTCCAGAAAATGCCATTATGCGGTCAAGAATGCGGTCGCAGATCCGGTATGCGGACCGCATTCCTACAGCATAGTGAAGCTGTGGTTTGGTAAAACTTGAGGTCAAGATGCGGTCCAAAATGCGACCGCATAATTGATATGCGGACCGCATTTCTGCCGCAGAGTGGAACAGAAGAATTGTCAAAATCAGTGTTGTAAATGAGGTCTGTTATGCGATCGCATAACCAATATGCGGACCGCATAATCGTCGCATAATTTCCTCAAGGATTTGTGAAGGTCAGCTCTGCGGTGCATAATGCGACCGCATAATAGGAATGCGGACTGCATTCCTGTCGCAGACCCAAACAGACCCCTCAGAGTTTTGGGGGCACTTTTGCGATCGCATCTGCGGACCGCATTTCGATTCTGCGATCGCAGAATGCAACCGCAGATCTTGCTCGGTTTCTATTTTTTTAAATTTTAAAACCCGACCCCTTTTGTAATAAAACACCCAACCCCTCATTCTTTAACGATCTTCTAGACAAAATAAGAAAGAGGAAGAGAGGGTCTTGAGAGAGAAAGTCATCTCTTCCAAAATTTGATTCTTCAAAGCTATCCGGGCCGGGAAATCTCAAACTTATCTTCATCCCCTTTCTCCTGCAGGTAAAATCCCTGACCCTTTTCATTGAATTTCAGGGTTAAATTAAGGGGGGGGGGGAGTCTCATGCATTGGTTCTTGGAAATAATGGCAAAAATTATGCATGCGTGTTTATTAAAACCTAAAACCTAGTGGGGGTAATTGGGTGGGAGCAAAGATTTATGCAAAGAAGGGATTGATAACCTAAGTATGTTCGGGTAGTGGTTTTGAACCTTGAATTCTAAGTTACAAGTATTAATTTGTGCATTATATTGCCGTTGCTAGATTTCGGTGAATTGGAAGTAGAAATTAAAAAGGGATTCAACTCCAGGTATGTATGGCTAACTTTAATCTTTGTAAAATCGCCCTGCTTGGTGTCCAAATACTTGGTATGTGATACCTTCATGGATTAGTTGTGAAGTTAAACTCTTGTGAGTAGTATGTGTTTCCTTGTGTAAACCATTTCTGAATTCATGTCAATGTTGTGCCTTATACGTTGTTGGTTAAGACGTCCGATATGGTTGTGTAAGTAAATGGCAATAAACCAAGTTGTAATTGCGAATATGTTATGTGGTAAGAACTGTGGAATAAATGATGGTAAGGAATCGAAATTGGTGATATTGAAATAACTGTGGTAACATCCTTTGTGCCTAGCTGTGGAAAACTATTGCTGTGATTTAAATGGTACAACGGGCTGTTAAAAAGATGGAAATGGCATTGATAGTCCTATAAACTCTGTGTGAGTTGTGTTGTTATTGTTTGAGATGTGTTGCTGTTGTTATTGGGATTTGCTGTTGATTATTCCTGAAACTTGTTGCTGTTCTCCTTGTAAATTGTTGTTGTTGTGCTATTGTTTGTGAATTGTGATTGCTCGGTGGGATCGGGTTGCGCGCCACAACACGAAATAATAAGGTGTGGGTTGTGGTGATAAGGGTGGCCGAGGTACTAAGGGTGGCCGAGGTAATAAGGATGGAAAGTGATCGATATCACTATTGGAATGAAACATGAGAACATTGTGAAATTGAAAATGTGGAAATGATGATGGGGAAAAGGAGAGATTGTCAACTTGTTTGCCTTGATTGTTTTTTGTTCCTTGTGTGTAATCAATTGTTGTTTTCCTCTATTGTTGTTATTCGTGTATGGTTTGAGGTTACTCAGGGTAAAGTTTGTTATACATACCAGTACAATTCAAATGTACTGACGTCCCTTTTGCCGGGGGCGCTACATTCGTGTTATGATTGTAGGTGGATCCGTAGCAGGTACTCCAGTCCACCGATCATAGCTCCCCTTCGTCCTCCATCAGCTTTTTGGTGAGCCCCTTTCCTCTCGGGGCCCTGCATGGCTCAGGCCGCTTGTTTTCAGAGTTTTATTTTTGATTTGTGTAAGGTATAGCCGGAGCCTTGTTACCGGCAAATACTATATTATCCTGTTGTACTATTAGAGGCTCCGTAGACAGTAGATGTGGGTTAGAAACTTGTGTAAATCCATGTTTTCATACATTGGTAACGAGTTGGTGATTTCACTACTATTATGTAAGTATGTATGTGTTTTGTAAATTAAAAAGTGTTCTTAATTAATTATTTGGTAAATCCTTGGAATAATTGAGTAAGGAAAACGTGGGGTAACATGTGGGTTAGGAAAGGCATCCAGGTTCGCTTGGCTGGGGCTACCCGGTCGGGCGCCGGTCATGTCCCTCGAATTTGGGGCGTGAGAATCTTGGTATTAGAGCCTAAGGTTTTAAGGAGTCCTAGGATGTCTCAGAGCCGTGTCTAGTAGAGCCCTACTTATCGGTGTGAAGTCGACCACATCTATATGTGGAGGGCTGCATGGACATTTAGGAAAATTCACTTCCTCGTTATTCTGTATCGTGCGGTGAAGTGAAATGTGAAAGAATCTATATCTAACTCGTGCTTTGTTCCGATCTTTTTTAGTAATGGCACCTAAGAAGAGAGCTAGACTCGGCCTTGGGGCCAATGCCACCACGAGTGAGGCTATGAATCATGTACCTGATGCCGTGGGTGAGAGTGACTCCCCGGCCTTGAACCTACCTGGCCCGTCTGTCCCAGACCAGAGTGTTCTTGTTCCTGCAGCGGCAGAGGGTGCCACCATCCCTCCCGCCGGTATTCCTGATTCTGGCACCGTTCCAGCTCCTGGTCCCGAGGTTTCTGATGCAGACCTTAGAGGAGCCATCCATATGTTGACCCAGTTAGTGGCCGCTCAGGCCCAGAGATCTCAGGATGCCCCTACATCCTCTAGCGGACAGGGAGATTCTACCAGCTCCAGAGTTAACCAGTTTTTGCGGTTAGCCCCACCAGAATTCTCAGGCACAGACCCAGAGGCCGATCCGCAGGAATTTCTTGATGAAATGTATAAGACCCTCCGAGTGATGAAAGCTTCAGAGACAGAGGGAGTTGAATTGGCATCATACAGGTTGAGGGGAGCAATATATTCATGGTTCGAGATGTGGGAGGACTCCCGTGGGGAGGGAGGACCTCCGGCCAGATGGGATAAGTTTGTAGATGCGTTCATGGACCAGTTCTTGCCTACTGAGACAATAGCAGCCCGTGCCACGGAGTTTGAGACCCTCAAGCAGGGCAGTATGAGTGTTTGGGAGTACCACATGGAGTTCGTGAGATTGTCCAAGTATGCTCCTCAGTTAGTGTCGACCATGGCAGCTAGAGTTCGGCGATTTGTTCAGGGCCTTAGTCCCTTGGTAGTAAATGAGGCTGATACAGCGGCCTTACAGTCGGATATGAACTATGGAAAGATTGTGGGATTCGCTCAGGCCACAGAGGCTAGGAAGTTAAAGATTCGGGCGGAAAGGGAGAATAGCAGCAGGGCCCGATCAGCGGGTCACTCAGGGAGATCAGCTCAGGGAAGAGGGTCGTTAGGGCCGTCCCAGTCATATGCTCAGTCCTCAGCGAGCGCACCACCATCTCTGCACAGTTATCAGCAGAGCAACCGCATGAGACCAGGTTCAGACAGTAGGAGACCCCATCAGTCCGGTCGTTCAGGAGGGAGATCACAGTAGCAGGGGAGGGCTTCATGCCCCAAGTGTGGGAAATTTCATACAGAGACTTGCTACCTGGATATCCCGGTGTGTTTCAGATGCGGGGTGAGAGGTCATATTCAGCGAGACTGTCGTGTGCCCAGTCAGGCCATGGGTAGGGGATCTGCTCAGTCGTCCGGTTCTTCAGTCGCCACACCATCTGTGCGTCCTCCAGCCCCAGCGGGCCGTGGTACCGTTAGGGGTGGAGCCCGTGGTAGAGGTGGACCCAGCCGGTTCTATGCTTTGAGTGGTCGTCAGAGTGCAGAGGCTTCTCCAGATGTG
>NW_017671595.1:92566-95279 GCF_001879085.1 Nicotiana attenuata
TTAGTTTGGGGTTGAACAGATGTGGCGCCGCCACCGGAGAAAACAAGGGCGGCGCTAGGGTTTCCAACTGCGATGGGATTTTTGGAGAGATATAGGGGGATTCGAGGGAAGATGGTTGGAGATTTGGAAAGAGGGGGTCAAGGGGGTTCTAGGGTGTAAATTTGGGTGCATTTGGCCGCCGGCCGCCGCCGTGGGCGATTTCCGGCGGGCGGCGGATGGTGGCTTAGGGCGGCGCATGGTCGGAGTGTTTGGGGTTCTGAGGGTGTTGTGTGAGAGACGGTTTGGGGGGGGGGGGGTAGGGGTGTTTAGGACATATATATATATATATTTATGTGCTCCTGAGTTCCGGACCGTTGGATTAGTAAGATCCAACGGTCATGATTAAACATGCCCAATACGGGGTCGTTTGGATTATTAGGTGGGGGGAGACCGGGTCAGGGATGGTTTTGGGCCGGGTATGGGGCGATTGACCGGGTATTTGATGGGTTTTGGTTTGGGCTGGCCCAGAAATTGGGTCTTTTTATTAAGACCTTTATTCCTTTTCATTTTTTTTTCATTTTTCAGATTTTGTTAAATACAAAATTAAAATAAAAAGACCTGATTTAATTCCAAAACTAAACTAATTGTTTTCTCAAAGATTAATTAAGTCCTAAATTAAAAAGAAAACTATAATAAATTTGAAAATTAAAAAGTAAAAATGCAAAATGAACTATTTTTGTTGTTTTCTTTTCATTTTTGTAATATTAAATAACTAATTATCCTAAAAAATATAAAATTGGGTCCTAAATGCAAATGCACTATTTTTGTATTTTTTTATGAATTATATAAATTAAAAATGCGCACAAAAATGCAAACAAACACGAAAAATTATGCAATCAATTCCTAAAAAATCAAATAATTAAAGGAAAAATCCTAAATCTAAGAATTCTGTAGGAGTAAATCATGCAAGGCAAAAATCACGTGCTCACAACATGCCACATAAGCAACATGTATTTACTTGACACACTTAATGGCCTCTTGAAGTGTCTAAATGATAAAGGGGTCAGTTGAAGTGTTTGTGTGATCGTTGGGGACAACTTAAAGGGGGCGTTTATGTATTTCGCCTAAAAAAAATCAAACAATTTGAAACATGAGTTTGAAAAGCCAGCCTGGTATAATATGGACATGGGATCTATCGCTCTATTGGGATTCAGAAGGAAATTGGTGAAAAGAAAAAGGCTAGAATGTTTTTAGCCATAAAGCCAATTTATTATTACTGATTAAGCATGATGTCAGATAACGAGGCTTCCAAGCCAAGTTAGTCAATTAAGTAGAAATGACACCAGATAGCCACTCTAAAGGGCTACTATTTAAAAATTAGTAGTGTATCCTGAATTTCAGTCTTTCAATTTAATTTTTAAGGCAAAAATGTCTTGAATTTTCCAGATTTTTAGTTTAAATTCAGGACAAAATAAGTACTAGCTAACCTCTAATAGCATTCCTGAGAATGGCTATCTGTGCACTTGCCCCGTCAATTAATTGGTATACTCATATATTGGTGTAAAACTTAGAATAGTTGATGTTCACCTTATTTTGCTCTCCTTGCCTTCCAAATTAATAGCTTGTTTGGCCAAGTTTTTTTTTAGTCAAAAGTATTTTTTCTTCTTTTATAAGTGCTATTTTTAAAAAATTAAAGTGTTTGGCCATGTTTTTAGAAGGACAAAAGTGTTTTTGAGTAGAATCAGAAAAAAGTTTTGAGAAAAATACACTTAAAAGTATTTTTTAAAATATTGACCAAATACTAATTACTGTTTGAAAATTGGAAGTGTTGTTTAAATTAATTAATCAAATACAAAGTATTTCACATCAAAAGTCAAAAAATATACTACTCCTATTTTTTAAAATAAGCTAGAAACTTGGCCAATCTGGCTATAGGTATGGTGAAAAAGAGGTCAATGAAATGAATAGATAGTCAGAATTTTAATCTTAAACAAACATTTGAATTTTGTTGATCAGATAGCAAAGTTTCTCTATCAGGGCGGGGAGTAGGTGGGCAGAGAGTGAAGAAGGCAAAAAAGATGGGGGAAGAAAGTTCAAAACCCAACGATTTATATACAAAAGACACAATCATCTCCGAAGAATTATCAGAGGCGGCGGCTTCTTTTGTGGATCATATCTTCCGCCATGTGTTGTCACTCGACGCACCCAACTTTCCGCCCCAACATGATGCTAAAGACTCCTTCTCTGAACTCACTCGCGGCTGCCTCAAAGTCCACGACATCCAGCCTGGGAAAGTCTACTGCATTCTTTCTGTCAAACCTGCTATCTCGGTAATTCATTTCTAAAGTTTTAACTTTTATAGCATCTTTTTTCTGTATTCTTTTCCGAGGATGGAATCTTCAATTCTATTTAGTTTTGGGTTAAGTTCTAGGAAAACCCCTTTTAAAATTTTAGCTTCCCAGTTCAATGGAATAAAGAATTTCCCAAATTATTGGAAGGGTTGAGAGCATTGACGTTCTGGCCTGGGTGCCGGGTGCATAAAGCATACACCTCTTTATGCAATTTATTGAAGTATTGAAGGATCATCCCGTTTGGAATTTATTGCTTGAGTCTGTTTTTTTGATACAGTTGCTGAATTTCAGAGAAGAAGAAGCTAACTAGGGCTAAGCTAAAGCTAATAAGAAAAGGAATTAAGACAAATAAAATAAAAGGGTTTTACGTATTCATAAGCCTC
>NW_017671595.1:95299-115591 GCF_001879085.1 Nicotiana attenuata
GGGGGGGGGGGGGAGAGGGTAGAGGATCACTGAGAATGTTAGCTTGACTCTGCCCTAAGAGTGATTTTATTTTGTGTCTCACACAGCTTACACTAGTTGTATGAGGCCTCTTTTTGAGCCTGTTTGGATGGGCTTGTTTTAAGTGACTTTTAAGCCAAAATAGCTTTTAAGCCATAAGTTAGGAATTCTAACTTTTTGCTTTTGGCTTGTTTTTGTCATTTTAGCTTAAAAACAAGTGCTTAAAAGCACTTTTTTACTTTATCCAAACACTACAAAATGACTTAAAAGCTATTTTGGCTTAAAAGCACTTAAAACAAGCCAATCCAAACGGGTTTATCTCACATATTTGTGGACCATATCTTACACATCTAGGTCCACAAAACTCTGGGACCCACACAATTGTGAGACAAAAAAGAGGCACAAAATAAAAGTTTTCCTGCCCTAATAAGAATATAAACACCACATACAACTCTCTTCTTTTTTTCCCCTCCGGAATTGCGGACATATAGGTGAGAGCGAGCCTTAGAGCAAGGAGAAAGTTGCTCGTTTGATGACATCTTATTAACATGAGAGTCAAACTCATTCCTATTCTTGGATTACCCAATGTTGGATTATCATGTTATATTAAATGTCTCGTCCTGAGGTTGTGGAGATTTTTAGAGTCGTACATAGTTGAGGGTATGTCTCCTTGTATGGTTTTGATCAATCTTTATCTCATGAGTTAACTTTTGTGGTTGAATTAGAGAAATATTGTGTACGGAATATGTCTGTTCTCTCTTTAAACCTGTACTAGCCAGGATCACTTCATGGGTAAGCCCTTTGAGTTGCAGACATATGGATATTTTTGGAATGTTACATTCCAATAATTTTTGCAAGATAATAGAACAGTTTTCTTTGATTTGTATTTCTATCTTCTTCTAGTTGCTCTGCAAAGTTGGACAGGGTGATCTCAGTCTTGAGTCTTGCACTTGATTCCTTTCTCTGCCATCTGATCAGCTCACCTTCATTGAGGGCTTGAGAGTAATAAGGATTGATGAAGATAATTTTTATGCATAAAGATATAAAGAGTGAAAATAAAATGAAGTTAAAAATAAAGGATTATTCAAAAATCATATCCCTACTATGTGATGCTTTCTCCAATTTCAATCAGATATCATCTCAGTGATCTCAACATGCACTTATGGAGTGTCAACTATTCTTGAGTAATGACCGTTAATGCAACCTCGTATCTGTATGACTGTATTGTAGAATATTTATCAAAGCATGCATGGCGGAGCAGTTGGAGCTGTAGCAGAGAGGGTGTCAATTGCATGCGCCAGAACTGTTGTGGGAAAGGATAAAGAACTTTTTCTTGGAGAACTGAGCATGTCATATGTATCTGCTGCTCCGAGCAGTGTGAGTATTAAAACTTTCATTGAATGTGCTCTTACCTCAATGTGACAATGTCAACGGGTTTTATCGTATAGGAATTTCGTAAGAGCAAATGCACATCATGTTGTGTAGCCCTCCCCCCTCCCCTCCCTCACCAACAAAAAAACAAAAAATTTCATTCTGCTATCTTTTCCTGATTGTATTGATCTCCTTTTGTGTTTTGAGTCGTTGCTAGTCAGTGGTGGTAGTAGATGGATCTGTCATTCGGAGTGGAAGGAACCTGACTGTAGTTGCAGTTGATTTTCGGCTCAAGGACTCGGGGAAATTGGTTTATACCTCTAATGCAACATTCTATCACATGCCTGTAGCAAGTTTATGAGCTCAAACTCAACACATTAAGTAAATACATTTGCTAAAAGCGTTCAGCTGCTCCAGCTAATGTACAATGGCAAATCATGGATATAGACATCACTGGACGAATTTGAGACTGAGACTCTTGTCTGTATCACCGAGGCAAATTTACATCTCGAATTATCTGAGATTCCCTCATTTTTCTTGTTTACACAATTGAACCTCTGATTCATTGAAATAGAATCAAGTGAAAAGTTATGCACATCAATCTTGTATTAGTTGTGTGTCCAATGAAACTCCAATTTAACTGAAGTGCTGTGTTACTACTTATACTGCAACAATGTCCAAGAGATGACAAAGTTATTTTGATTTAAAAACAAGCTATGCAACTAATGACATCCTTTATACAGGACAACTTAAATGCCTCTTCTGATGAACACAGCCTCAATGGAATAAAGGAGGTGTATACAAATAAAGGAGCATAAGCACCCTTATTTTGTGAAAGAATATTTCTTTCTATATTTAGTAAGTTTTAAATTCTAACATTCTCATATTATCTTTAACGACACTCTTTATAAGAATGACATGACATGTCTAAAATCACAAGTTTCAAACAGTATCTTTTGGTATGTCATATACCGTTAGGTTAAGATCGCATGATCAAAAAGAATTTAAAATTTAAAATTTCGTATCAAGTCAAACTAAGACGTTCTTAGCCGTATGATGGTTAGTGTGGTCCCATTCTGAGTTGTTCCACCTTATTTTACAAAATTGAGCATGGTGAAAAAGGTATCAATGAAAGTTGTTTGTTAGATAAGCAGAATTGGTAGTTTCTTAAACAAACGTTGGAAATTTTTGGATCATATAGCAAAGTGCTTAATATATCTTTAAGAGTATCAGGGTAGGGTGAGTAAGATAGTGAAGAAGGCAAAAGAGATGGGAGAAGAGAGTTCAAAACCCAACGATTTCTACACAAAAGACACAATCATCTCCGAAAAGTTATCAGAGGCAGCGGCTTCTTTGGTGGATCTTCGCTTCCGCCGTGATAGTATGGTGGGACCCAAATTTCCAACCCAACATGATGCTAAAGACTCCTTCTCTGAACTCATTTGCGGCTGCCTCAAGGTCCACAGCGTCCTCCCTGGGAAAATATCCTGCATTCTTTCTGTCAAACCTGCTATCTCGGTAAATTCATCGAGTAACTTTTTTTGCATCTTCTTTCTGTATTCTTTTCCGAAAATGAGTTCTACGGTTTTGTTTTGCTGGTCTGGAGTAAGTTGTTAGAAACATAAAGCATGATTTTTTAGTTAATGGTTTCTCCAATTTCCATCGGAACATGCACTTCTGAGTTCTGGAATGTGTAATATTTAATGTACTGACGAGTGCGCCACCTCTTTATTATACTATATTGTAGAATGTTTATCAAAGCATGCATGGAGGAGCAGTTGGAGCTGTAGCAGAAAGGGTATCAATTGCCTGTGCCAGAACTGTTGTGGGAAAGGATAAGGAACTCTTTCTTGGAGAATTGAGTATGTCTTTTGTTTCTGCTGCTCCAAGCAATGTGAGTATTAAAGCTCCTCTACCTCAATATCAATTGGTTTTATTGTATAACAATTTTCTATGAGCAAATGCACATCATGTCTGTACCCCCTCCTCCCTTTCCCCCTTCCGTCAACAACAACAACCAAATTAAAAAAAAAAAAAAAAAAAAAAAAATCATTCTGTTCTTGTTCCCTGATTATATTTGTCTCCTTTTGTATCTGAATCGTTTCTAGGTAGAGGTGGTAGTAGATGGGTCTGTCATTCGGAGTGGAAGGAACCTGACTATAGTTGCAGCTGATTTTCGGCTCAAGGACTCGGGGAAATTGGTCTACGCCTCTAATGCAACATTCTATCACATGCCTGCTGCAAGTTTATGAACCCAAACTCAAAACACTTTAAATAGATACATTTGATAAACATGTTCAGGGGCTCCAGCTGATGTACAAATTACAATGGCAAATCATGGATACAGGCTGATACTAGACAAATTTGAGACCAACTCTTATCTGTATCACCATAGCAATATTTACATCTCAAATTATCTGAGATTCCCTCATTTTTCTTGTAACCCAGTGTTGGTTGATCAAAATACACAATTGAACCTCTGATTTATTGAAAGAGAATGAAGTGAAAATTCATGTACATTAATCATGTATTAGTTGTGTCCAAGTGTTGTACCACTATTTGTACTGCAATAATGACAAGGAGATGACATAAAGTTACTTGGATTCAAAACGAGTGATGCAACTAATGGCATCCTTTACACAGGATACCTGATAGCAGTTAATGTCTCTTCTGATGAACACAGACTCGAGGCATGCCGCAACCATTTTGCCAAAGACCAAATCCCAAATTTTTCATTACTCCTCACACTCCAAAATATTTATATGCGTCTCTTCACCCCCGATATCTGGGAGTTTACCTGGTACCTTTCTGGTATCTGGAGTTTACCTGGTACCTATAGTTTGAAGTGTTAGTTATATGGAATTTTACATTGGAAACCAAATGTCGAATTAGTAAAGCAGAATTTATAACAGAAACCAAACGTTGTATTTATAGTGCCGAGTTCTACACAAAGATTATTTACAGCAACAGAACTACTACTTAGTGATAACGATACAGAGAGTTGAATGGTCCAAATTCAATCCAATTTTCCAATATTTTAACATAACCCAACATGATGTCTTACCTTGGTTATGTAGGATCCGACAAAATTCATTCATTCTGGGCCACCTCCCTCGAGGATCAAACAAAATACAAGTTGAACCTAGTTAGATGACCCCTAATTATAGGGACTAATTTTGATCTTACCATAGGGAAAAATTTCAGATTAAGCCCACCTTGAATCTATAGGTACCAGGTAACTCTACTCAACAAAATTTGATAGATAAAAGATCACTGTTGAACCCTAATCCCCTATCGACCAATAGGCCACACCCTTGGATGCTCCTGATTCTAAACTAAACTGAAGTGAGATTATCTCCAACTCAAGTAAATTAAAATTCCATACTTACCAAACTAGGACTGTTTAGGCTCTCATGCTTAATAAGCTAATTTGAACTTGCAGAAACAATAAATGAATGTTTCCAGAATCTTATAAATTGCTCTTCATTATATTGTGACATCTAGAACGACGAACAACGTTACCACAAGAAACATGTTCTGATTTTCCCTGTAGCCATACTAGTTCCTAGCTTCACTATCAAGTTGAGATTTCAAGAATATCGATTACTTTTGTGATTTAAATCTTGTATCACCTAAGAGACTCGAACTAAATACGGGTTGAAAAACCATAACAGCTTAACCACCATCATATGCCGTAAAATTTAAGAGAGTCACGTACTTCTTAGAATCTGGGAGAAACTGTCACTGGATCATGCCTCATGGGAAGATAGCATTAACAAATTCCTCAGCATTGAACGGTTGGAGGTCATCTACACCTTCCCCAACACCTACAAACTTTACAGGAATGCCAAGCTCATCAACCACACTAACCTGCATCCACAAAAGATTGAGATCGTTTAAGTAATTGCAATTTGTCAGATAGAGAGAAAAATTAACCACAACAACAGACAACAAAATCATAAGAAGAAAAACGAGCTAAGTTTGGAGAATTCAAAGTATACCACACAACCACCTCGAGCAGAACCATCAAGTTTAGTCAATATTAAGCCAGTGACTCCAACAACCTGAGAGAAGAAGGCAATTTCATAAAGAACCTTGAACTAATTAAAGTAACTTATAGAGGTTCAGAATAACGAGATATCAAGTGTCATTACATCGTTAAACTCTCTAGCTTGTGGAAGCATATTTAAACCAGTAGTTCCATCCAGTACAAGCAAGATTTCCTGCAAAATTTTGATAAGTTGTTTTAATAATCATGACAGCTGTTTTCCATTCTGCAATGCATGCAATTATATAGCTTAATCTCTAAAGAAATTTAGCATGGTAAATAGATTGAGTCAGGATATAGATGACAAAGAGAAGCCTCACAAGACCCAAGAGTCCATACGGGGGATCTTCTAAGAGAACTTATAAATTAATAACAATAACTTGATTACTTGAGATAACTGGGAATAAAGTATTAAATAGCATCTGCCACATAATGTTATTTGTGAATGTTGAATTTTCAGAGGAGTAGCAAGCTGCTAATCTTAGTTCCTGTTCTCTACTGCTCCTCTGCATAAAATCATGCAAAGTTTCACCAATATTCGGCTCACAGACCTGCTCCGTTCTAGACAACTTTCATGATCTCCGACATGAGACGCATTTAAAGGTCCCCTCCCGCAACACCCTAAAGGAAACAGAGAAGACAGACATATACCTAGCAATAGCAAAATGAAACAGCTAACATTATATGTAAATATCTCTGGTTAAGGGACAAAGTCATTTTAATGATATAAACTATATTATGTAGAAACAAAACAATGTCTAGGTGGGAATGAGGATAGTCTCAGCACTTGAACCCTTTTCTGCAGAAACTAGTTTGCATGCATGTGCATTGCACATGGACAATTATTTAGGAATAAATTATTCAAAATAATTAGCAAAAAGTTCTTGAAAGCATTTCTGAGTGTTTTACTTAAAAAGGTTGAATGAAGGGGCTGTGAAGTAAGAACTTTCTTCAAATAATTGAAAGACTAGGGGCAATGTAGACCAAAACCCCATTTGTACTTCATTACATGTTATATGCTTATTCAAGTATGTATATATTATAGGTTAAATCAGTTCAAAGCCAATTTAGTGAAGAGGTAATCGGGACTCCATTGTACACTTAAACACCACAAGTTTTCCAAAAGAAGGGACAAGTCTTAACGGAAGCTTGACACTGTAATTAAGAAAAGGGAAGCTGAAGAGTTCAAGTATAACATACATTAGGTGCACCAGTAACAATTTTACTGACAACTTTTTTGCATGCCACCAATTCCTCCATCAAGCTATAGTTGGTGTGCAGACCTGGTAAAAAGTTTTAATCTTTGTTACTCAAAGATACTCTCCAAGTGTGAATAAGAAAGCTGTTTTCATGTTCACAAAACTTACGGCCAGATGTGTCGCATAAAACAATATCGAAACCCTCTTCCTTTCCTCTTTTAACAGCCTGTGAAAGAACTACTCAGGAAGAACTTCAAGATCATGTGGTGAGAATATTTTAAAGTTTACATTGTCATTTTTTATTCTGGTTAATATCTAGCATTGCAAACACTTGCGAATTAAACATTGTAGTTTGGTACCTGATGATGCCTTAGCTTTCTCTTTTTCAGCAACAACGATCTCACAACCGGTCCTTTCAGCCCAAATTTCTAACTGATCACTAGCAGCTGCTCTAAATGTATCACCAGCTGCTAATAGTATCTAAAAAGCTCACAGAAAAAAAAACGTGAGATGCAGAAGCTATCCTATGATGAGTAGAGGATGAAAGATAATGCATCTAATTCTACTTAAGTGACAGAGATAAAAATGTTTGAGCGAGTTACTCAGAATGCATAACGAATACCAATTTCCTTTGTTGAAAAATATCAAAGGAAGGTAAAAAGAATGAGAGACTTACACAGTAAGAAAATATAAAAATGACTGGACCGTAAGAAAAAACAAAAACTAATTCCAACGCTAGTCCTCAAGGTAGAGGGGAAGGATCATGAGACGTTTCATCTGGTCAAAGTTTAATAATTGGAAGCTTATCCCAAGATATGAGTATGAAGGTCCGCACGAGGTTGGAAGGGAATCACAGGAATGTATTCCGTCTTTTCGGCTTAACCAAGGTCTTCATTGACAGAACTACTCAACTTAGATAATAGAGTCGGTTGCCCAAACCAACTGAAGAACATAAAAGCTTTGGACCGCACCAATCACAAGAGTTAAAGCTACAGTGTATGTAACAAGTTTAACATTGCCACAAAGATATCTTTAAAATGCAATGCAAAACTTTGAACAATAAGAATATTGGTAATTATTGTTTCAAACATAAAACTAATGCTCACTGGAGATATTTAACTGGAAAAGTTTGTAATTAGTGATATGGAAATGTGGCTAGCACTAATAGATCCGCATTGCCTCACCTTAGCCCCTTCTTTCTTCAATCTATTTGCCAGCTTTCCTGCATTAGGAGAATAAGAGAAAAGCTCTCAAGTTACTGACACTATTTTAATTCTTGACATGGTGATGGACATACCAGAAATCTTTGTTCCTTTTACTAGCGTTACCACTATAAATGTTTTCTAGAGGATTACCAAGAAGTCACTAACTTTTTGACAAAAATGGATCTTGGAGAAATTATACTGCTGCGACAAACATACAACAGCTTGTCTACTTTTCCAACCAACAATGAAGGTTTACCATGAATTATACAAATATTACTTCCCTTACCAAGAGATGTTGTCTTCCCACCTCCGTTGACGCCCACAATCATGATCACAGCTGGTTTCCTAGTACATAAAAGCAAGTTCTAAATCTAAGTTCAGTCTACTAAAAAACAAGCATAAAATAAATGTAAAATTAAAATCTGTATTTTATAAAGCAGTTGAAACCTGAAGCCCAGACGGAGCTCTGTTTTAGGTGCCTTGCTAGTCAATAGATCCAAGATACTCTTCTTAAGAGCACTCTTTATACCAATACAATTGCAATCCACAACGTCAATGCATCCATAAGCCAAGAAAAACAGTAAGTTAACAAACAAACAGTAAAATAAATTTGTAAAACTGTTATCTTTGCATATAATTAGTTGTTATTAATCTTTATGGTAATATGCATAGATCAGTGTGTTACTGAAAAAAATGACAATATCAGCATAATTACTTTTATCTCACTTCCTGATTTGATTTTCCCCCCATATATATCCTCCCGCAAGCTCTCCACAATCTTTATGGTAATCTTCGGGCCAAAATCAGACACCAACAGAACCTGAAACCACAGTTAAAGATTGTCTCAAACCTCAATACTTGCATGTGCCGGAATAATAATCCACTTACCTTAAATAATTGCACAGATCAAAATTTGGACATAAGTATATTTCGTAATGTAATACACCAAATAGTGGCATTAATCTCAGAATAAGGATCAGCAACATTCTTTTAAGATTAGTTTCCTTCCCCATGAAATTCATATATAAAGAAGTAGAATACATGCAATGGTAATTCAATTTACACATAATTGCAAAATTCCCACCTGCAGCATTTATAGTCAGTTAAAGGCAGCACTAAACTAAGGCTACGCTGCGCTAAGTATCAAAAACATTATTACCCATTTCAAACAAGACTCTGAAATATTCTTCTGCTGCAATGAAGTTTAGTTTTAACATTTTAAACTCGTAGTTAGTCAAACCAGTTTAATTTAATATTTTAAACTCGTATCTAATTAAATCTCATCTTATATAAAAATAGAACATACAGAGTATATTCCTCCAACACTTTCTGTAGTGGCTAAGAAGTAAAACATTAATTTTTCAAAAATTCACCTCTTCAAGTTCATCGAGCACACGGTCAGTGTCAGAAAGGTTCCAGTAAAGGAGAAGTTCATCTATAACTGCTAAATTGTTTCGAGTTTTCGAGAATCCTGAGAACAGCTTCTCCACGTCGCTCTTTGCTTTCTCTTTCAGCAAACGACCCAGCTTCGTGAAGAACCCCGTTCCACCAGCTGAACATTTGAACCGGGATTGATCGAACCGGGTTTTATATGTGAAGTTGTGAAGGAGAATTGAACCGGAGCTTGATGGTGGGAGCACCGGTTTATTAGAGGAAAGATGATGTGGGAGACGAGAAGATAATAGAGAAGCCATTTTGTTCAGCTAAAAGCAGCAGCAATGGAGAAGATAATGCTGCTCCACACGACGTCGTTTACTGCTTCCACTTTCTGTTTTCTGTTTTTCTTTTTCTTTTTCTTTTTTCGGTTTCAAACATTTGGGGTAATCTTGTAGAAGTGACACCAAGTAGTCATTTGTTGCACCCCTATTCAAATTATGCACCGCTATTTAAAGCTAATTTTGATAAATTATACTCCATTCAATTTGTTGTCGCTTCTTTTTCTATCTCAATTTATATAATATATTTTTCTTTTTAGTCTCTCGCTAAAAGAAAGATATCTTTGCTGTACTTAAAAATAACTTAGCTTTAAAATTCATAACTAAGGAAATAGTTATGAATTGTTTTAAATTTTAAATTTCAAAAGTCCTTTTTGTTCTTTTTAAATATCGTGCCCAGTTAAAATGTATAACATAAGTTGTTGATCTATTAACGGGTAGAAACCACAACTGGATTTGTAAGACTTGCAGAGTGCATTACTGAGAAAATTAATGGAGATGACTACTCAAAAAAAATAGACTGATCTTGACCGAAGATTTTGTCCATTTTAACAAAGTCGCATAAAATTAATAGAGACAAAACTAAGAACAAAAGGAATTAGTAGTAAGATGCATGGATTAGCTTGGACACGCATATGCTAACGCAAGAATATGATGTAAGATTATATGACACAATCCTAATGACTAAGACCATAAAAAAAGAAAGCGTGATCCTAAACAAACAATTTAGGAGTTGTTGGCTAATTTTGAGTGGACTATTTGAAAAATTATTTGAAAATAGAAAAGTTTTTGCTCAGAGTCGGATATAACATATCTAGAATATTATTGTTTTAAAAAAAAACTCTATAATATTCTCTGAATTGAGGACTAAACATCCTTTGGAAAACATACAATCACTTCAAGAAAATCTTTTTGGAGTATTTTTTCCCGAATACTTCCTGAAAAGGAATTTAAACTAATGCGTTTTTGTGAAGAATTATTATTGGATTTTTAAATGTTGCATAAACTAATGACACCTAAAGCATTTGCATAATCTAAAATCAGAAAGTTTACTATCTATATGGGTGCCTAAATCTTATTGTGCCTATAGCTTCCAACTCAAATTAATTAAATATTCTGGTTTGTCATAAAAGAATAAAAATATTAATTAAACAGTACTTTACATCTCTTGTAATTAAAATGCTGGATTTGCCTTTCTCAATAATTTCATAGTTAATTAACACCAGACCCTACAATTAAAGCATGATCACCAAAACCCTCCCACCAGAGCTGGCGTCTCCTCTTCAGTCTAGTCAACCCATTAATCTATGGGCTGGTGCACCGTGAACTGTTGGAAGCTGAGGCAATTTTTCTCCTTTTTTAATAAATAAAGCAAGAAATTCTCCAATCATATAGAGTTGTTTCTAGCAAATCCTGCAGAATTTTTCTTGATATTTAATGTCAAACCTATAGAAGACTAACATTGTTTTGGGTCGCCACAGACTACGCGCAAAATACAGAAATCTATTTACAGTTTTAATATACTTATACGGTCTTTAACCGTATTATTTGTTATTAATTAACATATTGCATATCATACGTTTAATATCTTTAATCATAAGAGTTTTTGTCTAAATTTATTTTCATTATCCTCAAACATCTCACTTGATCAGCACTCCACTAATCGGAATGATAAGGTAGATCTTTTTAGGTGAAAGAAAATTTTTATTCATCACCAGACAAAACGTATACATCAACTACGGTCTAATAACAGAAAAATAACAGCACCTATATAACATCTTCTATAAAACTAAAACTCTATAGCTTATTTACATTTGCCTAATGTTGTTCTAGTTATAAAAATTCCTCCGCTCTATCCTATCATCATCCTTCTTCCTTAGATCCAGGCAGTCTCTCATCCGATGTAAGCATTCTTCTTTCACTTGTTTGCATAAGCTCTGTGGCCTTGGGACTTTGCTTTGCAACAGTGCTTCATTCCTTCCCTTCCATATAACATATATCAACGCAGACATAATGCCAAGTACAAAGTTTTACAAAGTTTTTCCTTAGTCGCCCTTTTACATTTCTTGTAATTCTTTTCCAAAGACCTTCCAATTCCATGTTCTGCACTCCTACCTCAGCCATTTTAGTGTCTTAGTAATGCAGAGTTTGGAGAAGTGGCATTCAAAAAACAAGTGTGATATGGTCTCTGTTGCTTGATCACATATCACACACAGGTTGTCTTGACTTATTCCTATTCGTGCAAGCCTGTCCTTTGTTTGTAATCCACCATGCATGGTTAGCGAGCATATAAAGCTATGCTTGGGTATATTTAAGTTGTTCCACACCTAAGCTCGATGTTGCCATGGTTTGGAAATTAAAAGATATATGATAAATGACTTCTTATGTTCTATTTTTAAATGTAAAATACTTTGAAATAAATTTAGTTTGGCAATCGATATAAGTTTCGCCATAAATGTTTATGTAATAACTATAGCAAATCGTGTGGAAAAAGTTAATTACCTAACTGCTAATAATTAATGGGTTAGGAAGCATTTTTATAGAAATTTCTCACGCTTTGATTGAAGGACTTGATGAAATAAATATCATAATCCCAGCGGACTTGTGATTTGTATAAACTGATTATATCACTGTTGCTATGTCACAAGAAGAACTAAATAAGTAATCAAGAAAGAAAGTCTTTTCTGATTAGCATTTGATAATTATAACTATATCAGTGGACTGATGGTTGAGACATTCTAGTCTTTTTTTTATTATAAAAATTATAAATACATTTAACTTAATTGAAAAATTAAAGTTGGAAACATGGCCAAAAAAGAAAAAGATAAAACTTCGACTAATCCTTCTTCGACAGAGTTATTAGCCATTCCCTTATCCACATCGCAAGGTTAATCCCTTTGTTACTAACACTTAGTTGAGTGACTAAAAAAAATTAGCCTCAACATTAATTATCAATATATATAGTTTAACGGATTACAACATGTTACTTATATCTTATTTGTAGGCTAACAATCCACGTTATGTAATCTTTATTTTGTTTATAGTTGATTTGTAAACTTAACAGTAAAAAGTTATTCACGTCATCAGTAATGTAATACACTTAAAACTCTATTCTGTTTAAATGTCCATATATAACTTTTACAAGATATCTTGCTAGTCTATAGATAGGCATGTTAATCTTTCGAACAGACATTTATTTTAGCACCAAAAGTTATGGTAGGTCGGTAACTAACTCTTCATCCTTAATTAAACATTTTGAGTTTGAATTATGAGAATGAAGTCATCATTCGTAGGGAGCGCTAGCACTTTATCTTGAGTGGGACTTCCGGCGTGAAGCTATGGACTTTATAATTGTGTTATCGCTCTAAATAATGTATATATATATATATATATATACTGACAGTGACATATTTTTTGACATAACGAATGTAACATGTAATAATGGATTAATAACTATTTTTATCATGTTACAAATATAATTGATGTTTATTATAAAAATTAGAATTAAGTTGTATGCCTTGATATAGTGTAAAAACTGTTATCAATCAATGTAGCTTAAACCCATTATAACATGTTAGCCCAAGTAATGTTTATCAGATCGTATAAATAAAATGCATAAAAACGTAAACGTCAATGTTAGTCGTGTGATTAACCTTTAAATTGATTTTCTTGCCAAGCAATTTGTTATTGACCAAAATTAGGAGAAATAGTCAGTTTTACCATGTCAAATTAAATATTACGGAAGCAACATTCCTCTTTCTATCTCCTTTCTCTCCCTCTTCCTCTAACTTCTCTATATATACGCCACCATCTCTACCATTCTTTCTTCCATCTTTTACATAAGTTTCAAATAGTAATCTGATTTTCTTTGACCAAGATGAAGCCATCGTCCTCTTTAGCGTCGCGAGTGTTAGAAATAACAGTGATATCTGGGGAGAATCTCCGAGAAAGCAGGAAACAGTGGGTGAAGAAGAACGCTTTTGTAAATATCAGAACAACAGATTCATGCAACAAAACAACTAAAATGGATAAAGAAGGCGGAAGTTACCCTGTATGGAACGAAAAACTGATCGTTGATTTACCCACGCATGCAGTAAATCTGACGGTGGAGGTTCAATGCAAGACTTCTTATGGGATCAAAACCATTGGGATTGCAAGAGTTCCCACGTCGGATTTCATTGGTGGATTCTTGCCAGAAGATTATCTGCACTTCTTGAGTTATAGGCTTAGGGATGAAAAGGGTGAGAAGAATGGGATTATCAATTTCTCTGTCAAGGTCAAGAATGCACCGCCGCACACTACCGGTTGCGCCTCTGCTTATTCACAGCAGTGGACGGCAGCTCCGGTGGCTGTGGGAAGCAAAGATTCTTGTGAAGTTGTAACCGGCATTCCCGTTTACCCTAGTTATTAGGTTTAATTTGGAGAATTTCTTTTAATTGATAAATTGAATTGTACATATATGTTTTAGATGAATTTGATTCCCGAGAAAGGATTCCTTTTTTATTGAACGAAATATATATATATATATATATATATATATATTGTTTTTAGAAAGAATTACAAGAAAATACACATGACATCACACCATAACAAAAAATGGCCCATATTTTTAAGTTTTACCCCACCTAGCCCACGTTATACATATTTTGAAAACTGAAATGGTATTTTAAATTCTTAAGCATTATGACCTTTCTATATCTATGTAGCGGTTACATATCCTCTTCAGGAAGAGGTCTTCTAAAAGCTTCTTCTTTGCTGCTCGTGTTTTTCAATTACAATTGCTTAAAATTAGAGTGTCAATTGTTATTACTCCCTTCGTCCTATTTTTATTAATTTTAGTTGGAAATATTGTGCTTTTGAAAACACTAGCAAATTCAAAATTTGTGTTCTTACAACCATTGCTTCTAAAAGTTATGGAGTTAAATCTATGTTCTCACAACCATTGTTTTCACTCTCTCTTCTTCTCACATCTTCTACATATGTTTCAAGGGACCGTGTATTTTCTGCTTGTCCTCTTGTGTCACCTGCTTGCAATGTAAGAAAATTGAAGAGTAGAAGTCCACAATTGGAGACCATTCAAAGCTTTGTTTTTGAAAATGGTCTTTTTGAATTTGTTAGTTGTTTGGATTGGGTGTTGTTCCAATTGATTGAAAATATCAATAGGAGTTCAAAATTTAAATTTGAAGTGATTTGGAGTAGATATGAGCAAGATTTGAGTTAAATTTCAGAAAAGACGCAAGGAAGAAGACGAAGTCAATTTTTTGTATAATTATGTATAATCTTGTATAATAGTGTATATTAGTGTAGAAACACAGCTTATAAACTATTATACACCTTTATACAAGCGTCTGTAGACGGACTTCTTCCACGATTTTCAGTTGCAATTCTTGTTCAAAACCAGTCCAAATCTCCATTAAATGGCTTCAAATTTTATATACAACCTCTTTATACTATTTCTAACAAGTCTAAATAACACTCACTCCAAATTTCTCACAAAATCAAATTCGAAATTTAAACCCACATATTTAAGCTTGTTAAAAATCTAATTTTCACCACCCAAATGAATTTGGTTTGTTGAATTAATATTTGAGTCACAGTTAGTTACTGATTCGAAAATAAATTTAAAAGCTTGAGGAATCTTTTTTAAAAACTAAATAGTAATTTTGAGAATCTATTGGAGCTGGATGTTGAATCTTAGCCTATTACTTTTGGGCTAGTTGATTGTAAATTAAAATATGGGCTATAAAATTGAAAAGTAGGGAGCCCAGTTGTTCTAATGTGAAATTGTCCCTTGTTTTTACGTTTGTATTTATTTCCAGTGAGGGGAAGAACTTTTTGTAAGCGGTGTCGTATTAACATAAATAAATAAATAAATAAGTATTATTTAATATCATTTCTCACAAGTTGAAAGCCTTGGCCTAATGGTTTAGTTGAAAATTATAGCAAAGGGAAGTGTACGTTCAATTCTCCTTAGCCTCAAATTTTGAGCAAAAATGCTCGGTCAAAGATCTTCAAAAAATAAAATGTCTAGGTCCAAATTCGAACATACGACCTTTCCAAACCCAAATACGAGCTTGACCAACGGTCAAAGAAGTATTCTCTACTAAGAAGAGGTGTCATTACCATATATTGCTTCATTTTTGCAGAATATTAATATAAACATTTAATATTTTTTACCAGTGAAGCGGTGTCGGATGACATCGCTTCCACCTATGTGCATACGCCCCTATTTCCAGTTGTAGTATTTATCCGTTTTTTAAAAAGCTTTTTTGAAACTCATTCCAGGGGCGGGACAATATCAAAACTCCTTAAGACTCGTGTGTGAGACTTAGTTTTATGAGGCTTACGCCCCCAAGCACCAGACTGTACACGTCTAATGCTCAAGGCTCGGGGCTCACCCAGCAGTTTCTATGCAAATCATGTGTTGAATTTACTAATTAATACTATTGACTCTCAAATTCTTTAACAAATGAATAATTAAAATACTATTCATTTATAGGATTATGAAGATTGTGAATAAATCAAATAACGAACCATAGTATTGCATATTTACAATTTGAGAACATTGTAAGGATGAATACCAATTTGAACATTTCTTCTAAAATCGATAGCAAAAAATATACTATTTACTGGCTAGATCTTCATGTCTTAGTTCTATATATGTCTCTCAAAATTTTCGGACTTTTATTATTTTCCGATTTAAAAGTAATTTTTTTTGTTATTTACAAGTAACTTTCTGTTTACTCATAAAGGAGTTAAATTACAATACTGATGAAATTTATTGAGTATATACTTTTAGGAAGGCAAAAATGTGTAATTTGATAATATCTTTTAAGAAATTATAATTATTTGAAATTTACTATAGATGATTTATATTTGTGACGACCCAAAGGGTCATCACCTGTGTTCCTACTCACTCTGTATTACTGAGGCCGTGAAAACCTCACTTGGGGGTTGCCTCGAAATTGTGTGCGCAGTCCGGACGCATAGCCGGAACGTTTAAATATAAATTTGTGAGAAAGATAATAAAATTTTGATGTTTTAATTGATTAAGTTTGACTTCGGTCAACGTTTTGGGCAAACAGACCCGGACTCGTGATTCGACAGTCCCGGAGGGTCCGTAGGAAAATATGAGACTTGGGAGTGTGCCCGGAATCAAATTTCGAGGTCCCGAGTCCGAGGAATGAATTTTTACGTGAAATTGTTTTCTGAAAATAATTAAAGAAATTGGAAAGTGATATTTGTTTAGAAGACTGTGGTATCGGGCTCGTATTTTGGTTCCGACGCCCGGTACAAGTGTTATATGTGGTCTAAACAATTGCTGTAAAGTTTGGTTAAATTTGAACGTCATTTGACGTGTTGTGAGCTAGAAAATATAAACTTGATGTTCTATGGAAATTGGAAGAAAATCATGGGTATTGAGGCCCAATTTGATGATTCATGATGTTGATTGGGCGATTTGATCGCACGGATGAGTCTGTAGTATGTTTATGAGTTCATTTGCATGTTCGGCTTGGAGCCCCGAAGGCTCGGGTAAGTTTTGAGTGGGTCCCGGAAGGTCTTAGGCTTAGAAACATTCTGAAGTTGCAGGTTCAGGGGTTGCAGGCCCCCAGCGCGCCCGCGGTCAATTCCGCGCGGTCAGCGCTGGAAGCCGCGCGGCCGCGGTACATTTATGTGCGGTCCGCGTGGCCTGGGTTCAGAAGGCCAAGGGGTAAGTCGACCAGCGCGGCCGTGCACCAAATCAGTGCGGTCCGCGCTGGGTAGGTTCAGAGAGTCACTTTTTCTTCCGTTCCTCGGTGCGGCCGCGGTGCACTTTTGTGCGGTCCGCGCCGAGCCTTCAGTAAAGTATAAAAGGTCGGGATTTTCAGTCATTTCTCACTTTTTCAAAACCCAAAACACAAGAGGCGATTTTCCAAACGATTCTTCTTCTCCAAAACGATTGGTGAGTGATTTCTAACTCATTTTCTTTACTCCTTAACATCTTTAAACATAATTTCAAACTTCAAAACAAAGATTTTAATGGGGAAATTGGGAATTTAGGGTAGAACCTAGGTTTTCTAAAATTGGGGGTTTTGGACCTCAATTCGAGGTCCGATTCCAAAATAACTTACATATTTGAGTTCATGGGGGAATGGGTAATCGGGTTTTGGTTCGAACCTCGGGTTTTGACCACGTGGGCATCCAGGGAAAACTGCTTATCCCAAGTCTCTTGGGACAATACGAGTGGTTCCAGAGTCTCGCTTGTGTCAAGCGGTCCGACTTGTCCTTCTGTGATACTATGACTCAATCTTCACATACTAAGCGACATCATCGGCTCATTTTGAGGCCATAATAGCATTCGAGAAGTAACCCATGTGCGTTCTTCACGGGATTGCCGGCCCATAGAGTAATCTGACATTCCGCTAGAAGAGATCCTCCGCAAATCTCTCCTTTAGGAACCATAAAGTCGGTTCCACTTTTACTTTCAGAAAACCATCTTTCCATTGTAGAACTGGCGAGTACTTGCCCTGTCTATCCAAATCAACCAAATACTGAGCAAGTCAGATTCCTTGATGAAAGTTAGAATCCGTATTGGTCCTTGATGGATTGGCTACTTCGCTCCCCTTTAGGTGGCGAGTAGTACAACCGATGCTAGATCAGTCTCCTACTAGCGCATCCAGCAATCACGATATGGTCTTTCCACTGCGTACTCCAAGTTGAAGTGGAAATCAAGCTAGGAGTTCCTGCACCTGTCCTGTCGACCGTTCAGCTTCGGCTGGGTATGAAATGGCTACAACTGGTGTTGTCTGTCTTGACCACGAAACGGGTTCCCAAGCCAGATAGTGCCTCCAAGGCGCAAGCAGTGGATCGACAACCAAGTAATTCTTTCTCATTGGCGCAATAGCGCCGCTCTGCATTCCTTCAACTTCCCGACTCTCGTACGCTACAGGTGCCTTTGCTTGTAGCAAGGACTCGCCGAGTGCATAGTCAGAAACATCTGTTGTACCCTCGAACGGCTTGTGCCAAATCAGGAAGGGCAAGACCGGGACTAACTAGACATAGCCGCTTTTAATGCGTTTAAGCGCTCTGCTCTCCCTGGTCCCTAATCCCAAGGTGTGACCTTTTTGAGGAGTTCTGTCAATTGGCTACTGCGATAAGTGATAGTTCTTCACAAACCGCGCGTAGAGTTGCCATAGGCCAAGGACACCCTCAATGCGTTCGGACATCCTTAGTGTGATCGGCCAATCTGTGATTTGCCTGGATTTTCTTTGGTCCAATTCTGATGTGTCCTTCCCTCGATGACATTCGGGAATCAATTTGCTTGAGCAAAGGACTTGATAACTTCCAATATAGTCATGATCCCCGCAACCGAGCTAGGACCTTCCGCAGTGTACATCAGTGTCTTCCAACTGTCTGGCTTATACTACAATGTATCTAAGAGAACCACCACAAATTTCGATCGAGTTACTTCTCGAAACCTTGGTTCATGGAGAGTGCAAACTAGCATGGGGCGTGGTCATCCGAATGGCAAACAGGAGTCGCACGACCCATATTGTCACACAAGTCCGTCTTGTTCACTCATCTCTCTGCATCCGACTGGCCAATAACCATTTCTTCGATCTTTTGGTGACACCGTACCACCCATCTATCAACAGTTCGCATTAGGGGAATAGGTACTTGTTCTTCACAGGTGATTTGTTTAGAAGCTCGATAATCCCACAAATCCAGGCTGCCATCATTTTCTTTTGGAACAGAACAGGGGACCTATGGGGATGAGGTAAATGATCCCTGTATCTAGCATTTCCGTCACATTGTCTTCCGAAGATCGTGAGTTCGGGTTGTTGAATTCTTAAGGCCCCGGGCAGTGGCTCGCGCCCGCACACTTCAATTTCATGATCCACAGATGCACTACTACGACGGGAGCCGCTTTGCATGCTTATGTGGCATGAACATCTTCAAAACCTCCAGTACGTAACTCTCTTCACGGTTCATGAATGGGACCGAGAGCGTTCTATATCTTCAAATGCAGAGGTTGCCATAGACGTAGGTTATTCCTTGCCCCTTCTCCAACTGCAAGACCGAGAGTGTTCTCAACGCCATCTCATGGGCAGGCACCGGATAATGCAGGCTTTGGCCCTATTGATACACTCATCAGTAGCATGTCTGCAAAATGGTACACATGGCTGTGGTTTGTCCTTAGAATAGCCAGCCCAACATCAACTCGAAGTCATCTATGATCACACATCGCAGTTGTAATTTTCCTTCGTAGGCCGGCTTCACCGTACTTACTCTTTAACTATTCCACCCACTGGCTGGGGAGTGATTGATAGCCTTGACGCTACCCAATTTACCTTTCCCCAACTAGTCCAAGGCTCAACTGAGTCGAGCTAAAGTAGTTGTGGGTAGCCACCTGTCTATCATAGCCCGAATGGGCCTGCCATTCACCTTTATCATCGACGAACATTAAAGGTCCTCTCTTGTGTTAAGAGAGAGTCTCTTCATTTCCTTCTTTTCCCTTTCCTGGTACGGAGACATATCCTATCTTCTTACGATACAGTACTGCGCTCCGCTAGTGCCTCGAAATGAACCACAATTCATTGAAAGGCACCAAACTGTTCAGTCTGGTTCCGCATTGTCTGAGTCGTCTCAGTCCCATCACAATGCCATGATGGCATATCATCTGTGCATGTGTGCACTCATTGTCCAATGTGGCCGCCACAATGACGAGCATCCAGAGGAGGCTTTTCGCACGATCA
>NW_017671595.1:118124-143163 GCF_001879085.1 Nicotiana attenuata
ATAACTTGTTCTTAATCGTCACTTTTGTTCAATTGCCGCGTAATAAATGCACATCCTCATCGAACCATTCTTTTTCTTCACACAATAACACCGGCGCGCCCAAAGGAGAACACTGGGTCTAATGAAACCCTTCCCCAGCAATTCCTGCAGTTGATCCTTTAATTCTTTTAACTCTGGCGGGGCCATGCGATACGGCGGAGAGATAATGGCAGCGTGCCCGGAGCTAGATCAATACAAAAAATCGATATCCCTGTCGGGCGGCCATACCCGGCAGGTCTGAAGGGAAAACCTCAGGGAACTCCCGAACAATAGGAACAGAATCAAATAGAAGGGACCTCTGCGCTGGAAATCACGAACATACGCCAGATAAGCTAAACACCCCTTCTCGACCATGCATCGAGCCTTCACATATGAGATAACACTGCGAGTGGCATGACCTGGGGTCCCTCTCCACTCCAATCGGCAAATCTGCCAAAAGCCAAGGTCACGGTCTTGGCGTGACAATCCAAGATAGCATGATACCGGACAAACAATCCATCCCTAATATAACATCGAAATCCACCATGCTAAGAGCAATAGATCAACACGGGTCTCAAGACCCTCAAACACTACCACACAGAACGATGAACTCGGTCGACCACTATAGAATCATCCACTGGTTTGTAGATACATATACCGGAACACCCAAGCATCACTAGGCATAACCAAGTAGGGTGCAAAATAGGACGACACATATGAATACGTAGACCCAGGGTCAAATAGCACTGAGCGTCCCTTATCACAGACCAGAATAGTACCTGTAATGACTGCATCTTGAAGACTTAGGCTCTGGCCTGGCTGGAAGAAGCATAACACCGGGGCTGGGCCCCACCTCCCTGAACCATATCTCTGGGACAATCGGCTGCTGGCTGGCCTCTACCTTCTGGCGGTCCGAGCTCCACCTCTATGATCTGTACCTCCACCTCTATGGCCTCTACCCCCGCCTCTAGCTGGCTGGGCGGCCTGCGGATCACCTGATGCCTGAACCATAGGGCGAGGACCCTGCTGCTGAGAGCTGTCCGAAGCTCGAGGGAAAAACCTAGCAATGTGCCTCGTGTCGCCACACGTGTTAACAAGCCTTCGGCTGCTGAGAATAGCGAGTGTGGTGCGCTTGATGGGTGCTGATGGCAAACTGAAAAGCTACTGATCAGAAGACTGCGGTTGAGAGCCACGACCACCTAAAGTGACCATACTGTGAGACCTGTAGGGCCTGACTGAAGGGCCTCGGAGGATGGCTCTACCATAAGAATCCCCACCTCTAGACGAGGTACCACTGAAATCTACCTGCATGACGGGGCCTCGTATCTGACCCATGACCACCTCCCCATGCAAGTGTCATCTCAACTCATGCGGGCCGCATTGGCGCGCCTCCTGAAAAGAAATCTCACTCCCGGCTCCCATTAGCCATCTGGAGACGGATCAGCTGAATCAACCCATCAATAAACCTCCGCACCCTCTCTCTCTCTGTGGGGAGTATAAACAAGTAGCATGCATGCTAGATCAATAAACCGAGTCTCCATACTGCGTGACTGTCATAGAGCCCTACTGGAGGCGCTCGAACTGCCTGCAAAGAGCCTCTCGCACTGAGTAACTGGGAGTAACTTTCTCCAAAAACAAACTCTGCAAACTGGTCCCAAGTCAATGATGGCCGAACCTACTAGTCTGGATAAACAATAGTCTCTCCACAAGTCTTGCGGATCCTTGCTAGTGAAAGGTGGCGAAGTCGACCCCATTGGTCTCCACAATACCATTGTCCGAAGAACCTCATGGCAGCTATATAAGAAAACCTGGGGGGTCCTCTGAAGAAGCACCGCTGAATGTGGTGGTGAAGAGCTTGGTGAATCTATCCAGCCTCCACAAAGCATCTGCGGACATAGCCGCTCCATCGCCGGTCTGAGTCACAATACCCGGCTGAACTGCCACAGCTGGCTGAACCGCTTGGAACCTGGACCTGGGGAGCTACCTGCTCCGGAGTACGTATGTACAGGAGTCTGAACCCCTCCTCCAGCCTGAGAAGTGGGTGGGGCTACTGGAAGCAATCCCGCTCGAGAGACGCTCTCCATAAGGCCTGCCAACCTGACCAAAGCGTCCTGAAGGGCTGGGGTGGCCATAAACCCCTCTGGGACCTGAGCTGGGCCCACCGGAGCTGCTGGGTCTGGAACCTCCTCATCATAATCAACATGAGGCTCCACCTCTGGGACTGCTGCTCGGGGCTGAGCTCTGCCCCGGCCTCGGCCCCTAGCACGGCCTCGCCCTCGCCCTCTGCCCCTCGTAGGAGCTGCTGCTGGGGGCTCGGGCTGCTGCGCGGTGAAGAGGAAGCACGTGTTCTCGCCATCTCCGAAAGAACAGAGTAGAAAGACAATGAGTATTTGAGAAATAGATTCGCACGACTAGAAAGAACAGAAGTGAAGTTTTCCTAACTCTGTAGCCTCTGGGGGTAAATACAGACGTCTCCGTACCGATCCCTCAGACTCTACCGAGTTTTTCCGTGAGTTGTGAGACCTATGTAACCTAGTGCTCTGATACCAACTTGTCACGACCCGGATTTCCCACCCTCGGGAGTCGTGATGGCCCTACTAATGGGAGCTAGGAAAGCAATTTAATCTACCTTTTCGCAACAATTACCAACCAATTTAATAAAATCAAACATAATGACATAAAGCAGAAGTCTTAAAATATAGATAACTGAAACCAAATGCGGAAGTTTAAATACAACTCTACCTGGATCCGGTGTCACTAACTCACGAACGACTAAAGAGTGCTAAAGACAAGTCAGAATAGAAGTCATCAATGTTGTCTCGGTACAAGGAAAAACCAAACTAATAACATAGGAAGGGACTCCGGCCTGCGGACGTCAGCTAGGCTACCTCGAAAAGTCCCTGGACTGAAGTTCAGCTCCCGATCAAATCCTAGTGCTGAGCCAAAAGCTGCTCTGGATCTGTGCAAAAAGATTGCACAGGTGTAGCATCAGCACAACCGACCCCCAGTGTCTGGTAAGTACCTGGCCTAACCCCGGCGAAGTAGTGACGAGGGCTAGACAGACCTACCAAAAAACAACCTGTGCATGTATATATGTATATACAAGTACAATGAAATAACAGAGAAAAATACCAATTAAGGCAGGGAGGGGGACAGGCTTAGGGGAAATACAGATGAAAACAAACTTATCAGAAGTTAAACACGAAACTACATCAGATTCTCATAATCTATAAAAGTGGTCGGCGTGCCACACGATCCCATTTCATAGTATAACTATGGTGGTCGGCGTGCCACACGGTCCCATTTCAGCAAATATAAGTGGTCGGTGTCGCCACACGATCCCATTTCATAATATATAAGTGGTCGGTCTGCACACGATTCCATTTCATAATAATATAAGTGGTCGGATTGCCACACGATCCCATTTTCATAATATATAAGTGGATCGGCGCACACATCCCATTTCATAATATATAGCATTTCCGGCAAGGAACAAGTATCAATTCAACCATCCCGGCAAGGAGAATACAAATAAACAGTTAATTCCGGCAAGGGAGCAACAACAATAACTTACACGTCCGGCCGAGGGGAGTAATACATCTCTTCTCTTTCGTTCATTTCTTACGTCTTAATCGTGTCATATTTCGAGCCAACCGCTCCAAGGAGTTTACAAATCATATTTTCTCTTTATATTGTTCACATTATATCGAATCCATCAATTAAACAAGGAAGAGTCACTTACAGAATCCCAAATAAACACAAGTAAGGACTCACAGTCATGTTAGACACCGGTGATAGATACTCGTCACCATGCCTATACACCGTACTCAACATTTAGCAATTAGCAAATAATACTCTAATCCTATTCCCTCAAACCAAAGTTAGATCAAACACTTACCTCAAATGCTCCAAAAACTCAACTCAAGCCTCTAGTATCGCTTACCCTTCGAATTCACCGCCAAACCGCTCGAATCTAGTCACAAATTACTTGAGTGTATCAACAAATGCTAATCGAATAAATTTGAATGCATGAAAAGTGAAATTCCCAAAGTTTTACTCAAAATTTCCCAAAACCGCCCCGGGCTCCTGGATTTCATCACCGGATTGCCCAAGGTCGGAGATCTCACAACCATCTTAGTTGTGGTGACCGGTTTTCCAGTATGCACCTTATTGCAGCCCCACAATATACATCAGCAGAAGATACAGCTCGACTCTTCGTTCTCTCATGTCGTCAAATATTGGGGTCTGCCCAAGACATTGTTAGTGACCGCGACTCACGCTTCACTAGCAACTTTTGGACCCAACTCGTTCAAGTGCCTTGGGTCAAAATTGAGTCACAGCTCAAGTTTTCATCCGCAATCTGATGGCCAGACGGAGCGGTTCAATGGTATGTTGGAGGAATATCTCCGCCACTTTGTAACCGGATCGCAGAAGAATTGGGTGAAGCTTCTGGATGCTGCTCAACTGTGTTTCAATTCACGAAAGAGCTCTAGTACCAACAAAAGCGCTTTTGAAATTGTTACCGGACAGCAACCGCTACTCCCACACACTGTGAATGCACCAAACATGGCTAAATCTCCTCGAGCTGCCAGCTTCTCAAAAGAGTGGAGGCGGAATTTGGAGATAGTGCGGAGCTATCTTGTCAAAGCCCAAAAGCGGATGAAGAGGCATGCTGATCAGAATCGTCGCTTTGTTGAATATCAAGTAGGAGACAAAGTGATGGTCAAAATTCCAAAGCGGCACTTATTTGCAGGGGTCCATGACCCTCGCCTATTGCAAAAATACATTGGACCCTTGTCCATTGAAAAGCGTATTGGGAAGGTTGCATACCGGGTGGATACCCCAGCTTGGTGGAAAATTCACCCTGTCTTCCATGTCAGTCTCCTGAAACCTTTTCGGGAAGACACGGAGGATCCTTCAAGGAGCCAGCTCACAATACCCAGTATTCGAGGTCCCAATTCAACCGGGAAAAGGCGTTGTGAAGCTATCCTTGATGACAGAGTGATTCATGCCTCAAGGAAAGATCACCAAGAGTTTTTGGTGAAATGGCAGGGCTGTGATGCAGAAGAGAATACTTGGGAGAGGGGAACAAACCTCAAAGCCTACAAGAGCCTCATTGAAGATTATTTTGCAAGTAAGGCGCCGAGGACGTCGCCAACTCAGGTGGGGGAGAATGTCACGGGCGGCTTTCCAGCCATGCCCCATGACCCCTTGGGCGCGCCCCGTGGCGTCCTAGCAAACCTCCCAATGCCTAGCGCCACGGACGGCCCCGTGGTCTTGGCCGCGCCAAGTGACAAGCGCGCAGGTGCCTCTGTCGCCCCACCGATATCCCTCGCGAGCGCCAAGCCGCAGGCAGAAACCAACAGCGCCGCGCGTGCAGACAACGCCGCGCGCGCAGACCGTGATGCCAAAGACACTGCTGCTGACAACGGACTTGCTGCTGCCTTATAGAAAACTAAGTCATTTTCATTGTAAATATAGAGTAGTTTTATTTCATGTACTTCCATTATGTTTCTCTAGCTTAGTCAAGTCTAGTCTTGTAACTTTGGATTATTTTTTTTAAGTACTATTAGGGGGAATCAAGCAATCAAAACTTTCTAGCAAGCAAGCAATTCTCTGTACTGGTGTCTCTCCCCCTCGATACCGCGTTGCTTTTCTGTAATAGCTTTCATTAATGCAATCAAGCTTTCTTTCATTCTGAATTCTCATTTCTGTTCTCTCAATTGCTCTTGACATTGATTTTCCCGTACGGCACTGACAATCTCGTCTAGCGTACGGAGGGGACCTTAGTTGGCGGTAGCAACTGCACTGACATCAGTTGCCTAGCCTTACGTCGCCCTTTCAAGGAATCTCAGGAAGGCGCCGCGTAACAGTACGCATGCTAACATAAGTATATGATGTATGATTCCTGAAGCAATATGACATGATCCCAGGCTGGCGTCTCTATTGATCAGTCTAGTCAACCCCATTAATCTATGGGAATGTTGGAAGCTGAGGCGATTTCTGTTCCCGTATTTGGCTTTTCCTAAGAAAAAAATAAAACAAGAAAATTCTCAACTCTATAGTTGTTTCCAACGAACTCTGCAACTCTTTTTCTTGTTTGGCTGTCAATTATAAAAGGCAATATTTTTTTGTGTGTGTGACCACGGACTACATGGCGAAATAGAGCTTCCCATTCACAGCACATTTCTATAACTCCTAATTTAAGTAATGTGCTTCAGTGGTAACCGTGTAGAAAAAGTTGATGTGCCTAATTACGGTTAATTAATTAGGAAGCGTTTTCAATGAAATTTCTCAAGCTTTAGTTGAAGGACTTAATTAAATAAACTTCATAATCCCTTCCGCAAAATAAGAACAATATCATAATCCCCGTGGATTTGTGATTTGTATCATATACTATCATATATGTCATTGTTGCTCTTTCACAACAAGAAATATAGCATAAATAAAAAATAAAGAGGGTGTTTGGCTAAGCTTATAAGCTGGTCAAACTAGCTTATAAGCACTTTTCGGCTTATCTACGCATTTGGTAAAGTTAAAAGTGCTTATAAGTCAAAAATAAGTCAAAAGCCATAAGCTGGTCACCCCCAGCTTATGAATTTTTAGCTTATAAGCACTTTAAGTTTGACCAAGATTTTTACTATTTTATCCGTAAAATATTTCTTTTTTAGAACAAAACTCCTACATCGATACTCACTGCCTCAAGTATTCAACCTAACCCCCCCCCCCCACCCACCACCACCACAACTATTCAAGTCTGCAATTCAAAACTCCTAAAGATAAGCAAATTCTCTATTCCTTTGCATAGTTATATCTATGTGATTGTATATTAATCTTTCAAATGTATGTAATAAATAAGGACATATCAAATTTTTGGTGTATTGCTTTCTAAGTGTTGTGGTGATGAAGACAATGTTTGTTTCTCTTCAAATAATTTGTCCTATTTAGGTTTATTTTTTACAGAGAAACTTTTGTCAATTTATAAGTTATTATAACTTATGATTATATGCTTATCATAAAATAAATTATATTTATCATAAAAATTATCTTATCTAAGCACAGTTGTATTTAAAATAAAATGAAAAATAGAATATTTTGTATTTGAATCGATCTGGAATCTAAAATTTTGAAGAAATTACGCCCTTATATGTGTAAACAATTCTAAGGTTATTTAAGTCATTTTAACAGAAAAAGAGTTTATCAGCACTTTTTTTTATCAAATACTACAGCAACTTATTATCAATTTCAGCACTTATAACCAAACACGTAACTGGTTATTTATTAAATCAGTTTCACCACTTAAAAGTGTTTACCATGCTTATCAGCTACTTCAAATCAGCTAATTCAAACGGGCTCAAAGTCTTTTGTAGTTAACATTTATAACGATATAAGTGGACTGGCCGTTGAGATATTCTAGTATTTTTTGTTGGAAAAAAAGAAGAAGTTAATTGAAATATAAAGCTGAACATAAGGCGAAAACAAGAGTAGATAACAACTAACTTTCCTTCTCCAACAGAGTTGATACTCATTCCCTTATCCATTCAAGTGTCCTTACTTGATGCATACGTTAAATCAGTGAATATATTAATATTTATTTTTCATATACATATTTATCACTTAGTATAAATATCGGATACAAATAATTTTTATCGGATACATGAAGCTTAAAAAAAGTGTGTACTATATTACCAAATGAGTAATATTTAATAGATTAGATAATTACATAATAAGTGATTTAATTATATATATAAATATGTTTACCTAAAAATCGAGTAACAATTAAACTTGTAATGTGATTTTAGAGATACGTAATTTCGCTCAATACCAATTTGTTAATTTAGAGATAAGTGATGAAATCGATAAGAATATAGAACAAACCGACGTGTGGACAGTATCCTCGAGCTTGATGAACCCTCGAGAACGATGAAGCGGGAACAGTCAAAGAACAATAATTGAAGAACAATAATTAAAAAGCAGTAAACTGATGAGCAGAAGAAAGAAATATTATTTTGCCTTGATCTGTATGAATGTGAGAGAGCTTACAAATGATGGGGGTCCCTCTTTATATACTAGAGGAATCCTAATTGAGAATACAATTCTAATTACGGAAGTGAATCTCATGATTGATACAGATAACCGCCCTTGATTTGATCCGCTCCGAGATTTTTGCCGTGATCTCTAACCGGTTACGGATATTTTGCCTTTCCATTATTGTGTTCCGCTCGAAGCCAGTCATATCCGATCTCGATCGTCGGGGGACCTCGATCTCGACGGGTGCCTCGATATCCAAACCTTATCTCCGTGTTCAGGTCTGATCCTTTACGAGGATGACCCTCGATGCAGTCCTCTGATCTGGAAATAATGACAAAATCGGGTAAGACCTATTTTACCCGTATATAGATAGTCCCCTTGTTTCTTAGAGTGTAATGAAAAGAAACAAACTGAGTCTTCGATTTCGTACACCAACCAATTATGACGTCATCCTTGTGACGTAAGCGACGGAGGCGACCGAAGCGTCGCGTCCACACAGTTCTCAAAATCATTAATTAGTGTCAGTTGCTGGTCGGCCATTGATGCCCTTGAACCGTCATTCCCATATTATAAATAGATCCTCTTCGTAATCTTTCAAAATTTTATTTTTAAAATCTTTCTTAACCTTCAAAGATTTCCTACTTTCTTCAAGTTTCTCAATGCAAATTCTTCGGAATCCGTTTGCCAATCTTTTCCTAAAACAACATTCTTCATCTTTTTCTTTCCCTGAACTCATAAAAATTGCGAAAACATCTAAAATCGTTCCCCAAAAGGAACAAGCCTCTTCATCGTGGCCGGCCGGTGATAAAATGCCGGTGGAGCCACGCATCGAGTGCGTTCCTGGGTCGTCCGGCCTTACTTCCGATTTTAAAGTTGAGAAAACCTCGTTGGTCCCTGGCCGATGCGAGCCCATGTCGAGGTATATATGCTCGATAACAGAGGGCGATCTCGAGCAGGTGAAAGAGGACTGCCATGGGGAAAACGTAGAGGTGGTGGTTCCTACCCCCGAGGAGGATATTACAACTCATGTGAAGAGGTTTTCAAGTGCTTACACTTACCCTTTCACGCTGGGTCCCGTAGATCCCATAATCATTGACTTCTTCCGCCAATACCAAATAACCCTAGGCCAAACCACCTTTCTTTTTGGCGCATATGATTCTGTTCGGATTTTTTATGATCAAGGTCGAGGGGATGTCTTTTACCCTCGACCATCTCATTAGATTGTACAGCCCCCGTCTCTATCGGGGACGATTAATAAGCCTTCAGCACCGGGACACTAAGGTGTTGTTCTCGAGTACAGACGAGCCCAAGGATCGGGGATGGATGAGTCGATTTGTCCAAGTGAGGACCTCCGACATAATCCCGGCTTAGAAGATGCCATTCCCCGAAGAATGGAACATGAACCGTAAGTAAAACTTACTCATAGTTTTTATTTGTTGTTTTGTTTCTTTTGCTTTTTCTTCATCCACATCTCTTCTTCTGGTGTAGCGGTTCCCTGCGTGCCTCGTGCAATCCCGGACCTCGAAGGCCAGGTTCGGAAGCTGGCCTTGATCTCCTCGTCCTCTGCGCATTGTTGGCGTGATTTGGCGAGGGGCCGATGGGAGGCTAAAAATCACGGGAAGCTTATCTTGTACGATGTTGGTGCCCTTCTTCGAAGCGTCTCTTTTCACTTGTACTTAATCTCCTTTTATGCAGGTCTCGGGGATGTTGCCGAGATGAGGTCGGCCCCGCCTGGGGAAGAGGAGGCCCAAAAAATGTCTAAGGATAAGTAGAGAAAAATGGTTTCGATCTCCGAGACTTCGAAACCAAAGAAGAGTAAGACTCGCAAGCCGAAGAACAACGCCGCTGCCCTGTCCGAGGATGCAGTTCTACGGCTACGAGATGAAGAAGAAGAGGAACATGAAGATGAAAACTTCAGGTTGGTGGCTCGAAAGAAGAGCGCCGAAGTCCCAAAGGCTGCTGAGCCGGCTATGATCGAAGAAGTTCAGCCTCGAGCTGAAGAGGGTTTGGAAGATGCCCCGAGCGGAGTCCCCGAGTTAGCGGGGGCTGACGTTGTCTCCCACTGAGATGCACAATTGGTGGACGTATCCGAAGGGGCCAGTTCTAAGGTCCCTTGAAATGAAGAGAATGTCCCAAGTGACTTGCTTGGGGAAATAGACATAGGCGATTCGCCGCTCCTCCCCTCATTCTCCGAGGGGCAGAATGAGGAAGCTCGGGCCATGGGGCCTCTCGATGCGGGAACAGCCCACGGAGGGGAGGACCTTTACCGTGGTTGCTTCACGGGGGTCGAAGATGTTCCCGATCTGGATGCATTAAGCATTTTTGACGAGGCTCACCGACTTCTGAGTCAGGTAAGTCTTAGATCCTTTTACCAATATCATTTTCGTCTTCTTATTTTTCTCTTGTCTGACTTGCTTTTCTTTTTTTTTTCATAGGCTTTGACGCTTCACCGGGAAGAGTTTTCTAAATCCCGAGCTGAGTTGGACCGGTGCGAAGCCGATCTCAAGAAGCTCACAGAGGAGAGGGACGCCCTCAAACGCCTCTATGTGCAGAAAGAAGAGGAGATCAGGGACCTCCGAGCTGAATTGGCAACAACCCATAAGAAGCAGACCGATCTCATCGAGCAGGTAATGTAAATTTTCAGGAGTTTGACATATCAATTTGATATTGGTGACTAATAGTTAGCCCATGCAGGTTCAGCAGAAGGCCGAAAAAATCGAGCAACTTCACGAAGAGGCAAAGATAAAAGAGGCAGAGACTTTGGGGTGGAAGCAGAACATGGACCGTCTTGCCTCGAAAAAAGATACCGCTCGGGCCCAACTATCTTCGGCTGAGCGCCAACCCCAAAGCATAAGGGAAGAGAGCTTGGCTCGAGCCAAAAAATTGATGAACTTGAGACTCGGCTAGCTGCTGAGCTTGCAAAGGCTGCATTTGTAGCGAAAAAGGCAAAGGCCGACGCGGAGGCGGTCGTGGCTGTCTACCGAGATGAAGCTAAAGCTGCTAACGCTCGAGCGAAGGAAATTTCTGATGCTGCTCAGGTTCGATTTTTCCCGCGCTATCGAACATGCCAAATGTCAGTCTAGGAGGGAGGCTCTCGAGGAGGTTCATGCTCGTGGCTTTGACCTCACGGTCGATATTGAAAATGCAAAAGCGCTGGAAGCCGAGGCCGAAGCTTTGCTCTCTGATGATGACGAATCTGGGAGTGTGAGCGGATCCGAGAGCGGAGAAGATGAAGATGAAGCTTCCGGGAAGATTAGGCACTTAGATTTTCCTTCTTTTTTTTGTTTTGGAATTTTGTGTAAGACCCCTATCGGTCTTTTGTACATATTTTTGCCCATATACATAAAGAAATTTCTTTTTTGAATGCCTTCTCAAATTTTGTCTTCAATCATGTTTCGTGCCTTGTAAAATTTTAGCACATCTTTATGCTTTAAACAATATGTTCGAGACTTTGGTTTTAAATGACTTGATCGAAGCCATAATAATATTTTTTTAATAGTCGGGCTCGAGTGAAATCTGAATTTGGAGTAAAAGGACCCTTAGGTTTGTTTTGTTCAATAATGAACCTCGATCTCTAGTCGAGTAGGTCCCTATTCATATTCAAGATAGCGGGACCCTTAGGTTCGAATCAAGTGAGAACGTGTTCTCGAACTCAAAGTGTGTTGGCCCTTAGGCTCTTTGAATTGGGCCGATATGGCCTCTAATGGATGGCTATTTTTTCCCTCTTTCGTCTCAAAGACTTAGTAAAATTTTCTTATGCCTTAGCATGTATTTGTGTACCCATTGGGTTTTTTTAGGGTTTAGTATTGATCGAAACCCCTTTGTTTTTTGTGCCTTAGCACAAGTTCGTATTTGAATAATTCGATACCTCTTAAGGTTTTTCGAGGGCTGATTTTATCAAAGCCCTTTGATTATTTTTCTGAGGGTAGCCTTTTTTAACCGGTTTTCAGAGAATTCGAAGGCCTTTTTTTATTGCGGGGTTCAGACGTCTCCGAGCCACGTGTTCGAAGTGTTAGTCCTCGAGAGTGATGGTCTTGGCCTATAAATCTAGGGGTGCCTCTTTGAGGTCTTTAGATAGTTCGAACATGTTTATTTTTTACGGCAGTCCCCGAGTACGGGGTTAATTGCTCGAGTTTTAGTTGCGATTGTCTCTTGAGCCGATATTGTAAAGTAAAAATTTCACTAAGGCATGGAACATGATCGCTGCCAACTCCGCACTACTAAATAGTAGCAAGAGAGGGTCGCAATAGCTTTTACCTGATTTTGGGTCGGGATCGAATCCTCAGAGAGCTAGAAATTGGAATCGAGTATCTATCTGGTCTAGAATTGCGTATGTGTTCTTAATTGCACTTCTATTCATTTTTGGGATTTTCTTTACAATTCTCTTTTAACAAACTACAAAATTGTAAATTAAACTAGGAGTTAAATGCTACGGGTTGTTCAAATAGTTTAAAGGGCACTAGGGTAGTGACTACCGCCTAGGTGGTTAATTGACGGGTACTTGAATCTAAGGCACATTTGACATATTTGGGGAGTATGTTATAACCGTTGCACGAATTTACCCACTCTACACCTCTCGGTGGTTCAAGTGATTTTGCTCGAATTGGCTTTCTCAAGACCAATTGGGTATGCAATTTTGCACAAACAACTTAAAGTTCAATTCGGGTATTACTCTCTCGAGGCTTAACCCTTTAATTGGGGCTATCAATCTCTTGAGTACGCCCCAATTCATTGTCGGACCAATTTCGGAGACTTAGGCTCTCTTTCTCAAGAAGAGCTCAAGTCAACTCAACACCAACTAGTGTTTGCAACCACTAATTCAGAAATTAACCATGAAATTGGCCCAAATAACAAACACCCATAGTCAAATTAGCCCTAAAATACAAGACCCATCAATTACCCACATAGGGTTGAGCCACAACCCTAGCTTATGGGTCTAGCTACTCATAATTAAAGAAGGAAAGCAAGAAATAGATGAAGATAAACACATATTAATTAATTGCTAAGCTAAATACAAAGATTCAATGATGGAAAGTAAGTAAAAATTCCCAAAATGGCTAAGACAAGTAGTCTCACAAGTGCAGCTTACGTATTATAATATCTGATACCCTAAAAATGGAAAAAGAATCTATTTATACTAAGCTGAAAAATTTGGACAAAATTGCCCCTGCGGGGTTAGTGCGGACCGCACAAAATGGACCGCGGTCCGCACTGGCTCTTGACATCAAAAATCTCACTCTCTGAACTTGGGCTCCGCGGACCGCACAGAATGGACTGCGGCGGCGATGATTTCTAGTGCGGTCCGCACAAAGTTGACCGCGGACCGCAGAGGCTTAAAACTTGAAAATGCAACCTCTCTGAATCTTGGCACCGCGGACCGCAGAGAATGGACTGCGGCCGTGTTGCCTCCAGTGCGGCCGCACTGCCTTTAAACCTGAATTCCACCTCTCTGAATCTCCTAGTGCGGACCGCACAAAATGGTGTGCGGCCGCACTGGGCTTGTTCTGCCTGAGCTTGCCTTATCTTTGGCACTTGTGCAAGTTTCACTCTTTTTGAGCCGATCTTTGATATTTTGTCACTTTGCTGATCAAACTTGCAATCAAGCACAACTTGTGAGCCTTTTGGGACTATTTTGTATGAATATCTAATCAAAGCATAAGCAAGAAGGAGTATAAAATGCGTCAAAATCCCTAGTTATCAGAACACCTGATAAGGAAAAAATACTTCTTTCAATATATTGTTCATGCGTACATGTTTTGTCATTAGGGCTCGGGCAATCTACACGGGCACGGTTCGTTTGACCGTTTGACCCTTTACAAAATTTTCCTATCGAGACCATGTTGGTACAAAGCATCTCCTTTGAAAACATAACATCCGAGGTAATGCCCCTCGGTATTCGAGGTTGATTGTAGAGAAGCCTCGAATACGGTTGAACTGTCCCCAAGTAGCACATATTATTGTTGCCTCGTTAAAAACCTCGCCGGAAAAACCCATTTGGGATAAAAACCGATCTAAGGGAAAAAGAGTGCAACACGTGCTTTAAAACCTAAGGTCTTTGAAGAGCTTCTCGACATCTTCGATCGAACACCTGCAACATTAGTATCAAATATAAATTAAAAGGGAGAAAGTCAACCTTAGCAATAATATCGTTTGAGGAGCGATACATTACAATTGTTCGACAATTGTTCGCCCTCTATCGTGCCAAGTTTGTAAGATCTCTTTCCGATGACCCCAAGAATTTGATACGGCCCTTCCCAATTTGGCCGAGTTCTCCTTCATTTGGGTCTCGGGTATTGAGAGTGACTTTCCTCAGAACTAAGTCACCGACTCGAAAGTGGCGAAGATTGGTTCTTTGGTTGTAGTATCTTTCGATGCTTTGCTTTTGTGCTGCCATTATAGGGGTGGCAAACGGTCGGGTCGGGTCGGATACGGTTCGGGTCGAAAACGGGTAATGCAAAAACGGGTAAAATATCTGACCCGAACCATATTTAATACAAATAAAAAACAGGTTTACCGGCGCATAAAACGGTTAACCATATTATCCGTTCATGGCTTCACATTAGCCTCAAGTCCTCAATTGTTCAGTGACCCAGTTTTCTACTCAATAATTATTAATTTTCTTTTATCGCACAACTACTCAATGATTCTAGCTTTGTGCTTTATTGATTCAAATCCAACTTGAAAAAAGTGACGGGCAATATATACACTTACTACGTATTTATGAAAAAAATTATTCAGGGAATGAAGACCAAATATGTCGCCAATTTCTTGCCTTTGCATATTTACAGAGGAATATGGTCATGCTTTTGGATTCAGACATTCAGTGATGCTTTTGGGGTAAAAGGGGCGAAAATGCTTTTGGGGGGTTTTGACTTTATTACTCATGGATAACCAATGGGTACCCATTTAAAATATGGATAATATGGATAATATCCATATTTGATCCGTTTTTAAAATATTCATTATCCAACCCATATTTTAGCGGATAATATGGGTGGTTACTTGTTTTGTTTTATCCATTTTGCCACCCCTATGCCATTCTAACGAGGGAGGCTTCTCGTTTTTCATCTAACAGTTTGAGGCTTGTGTTCATAGCCTCGTGATTGACTCTTCCGTTGTATATCGAAACCTGACGCTAGGCTCCCCGACTTCGACTGGGATGAGAGCCTCGGCGCCATACACTAGGGAAAATGGCGTTGCCCCCATACTAGTTTTTGACGTCGTTCGATATGCCCAAAGAACTTCGAGTAAGACCTCTCTCCATTTTCCCTTAGCGTTATTTAATCTCTTCATTAGATTTCGAATGACAATCTTGTTTGCGCCCTGTCCGTTCCCACTAGGGTGATACGGTGTTGACAATATCCTTTTTATTTTTTGTTCCTCGAGGAATTTCGTTACTTTGCTGCCGATTAACTGTTTTCCATTGTCGCATACTATCTCAGGAGGTATCCTGAATCAGCATATGATGTGATCCCAGATGAAGTCTATAACTTCCTTTTCTCTGACTTTCTCGAAAGCCTGTGCTTCAACCCATTTAGAGATAGTCAGTCATAAATAAAATGAACTTGGCTTTACCTGTGGCCGATGGCAAAGGACCTACGATGTCCATCCCCTATTTTATGAATGGCCACGGGGATAGGACTGAATGAAGTTGCTCTCCGGGTTGGTGGATCATCGGCGCATGCCTTTGGCATTTGCCACATTTTCGAACGAACTCCTTAGTATCTTTTTCCATACTTTCCCAATAGTATCCTGCTGTGATGACCTTGTGAACTAGTGATTCGGCGCCGGAATGGTTCCCGCAAGTGCCTTCACGGACTTCTCGTAGAACATAATCGGTGTCCCCTGGTCCCAAACATACTGCCAATGGTCCATCGAACGTCCTTCTGTATAATGTTATGTCTTCAGCCAACGTGAATTGAGCAACTTTAGTTAATAGGGCCCTTGATTCTTTAGGGTCCGATGGGAGCTTTCCGTTTTTCAAGTACTCGACATATTTATTCCTCCAATGCCAAGTTAATCTTGTGGTGTTTATCTCAGCATGGCATTCTTCGACCACCGACTTTGAAAGCTGCACGACAGTCCCCGAGCTAATTTCATCATCTTCGACTAATGACCCTAAGTTTGCAAGGGCGTCGGCCTCACCATTCTGTTCTCGAGGTACATGTTGTAGGGTCCAGTCTTTGAACCGGTGTAACGTTACCTGCAATTTATCTAAGTACCTTTGCATTCGATCTTCTCGGACTTCGAAGGTTTTGTTGACCTGGTTAACCACGAGCTAGGAATCACACTTGGCCTCGATAACCTCAACTCCAAGCTTTTAGCCAGCTTGAGACCTGCAATCATGGCCTCATACTCGGCCTCATTGTTAGTCAACTTAGGGGTTTTGATAGATTGTCTAATAGTGTTGCCCGTGGGCGGCGTCAAAACGATGCCCAGCCCGGACCCCTTCACATTCGAAGCGCCGTCTGTAAAAAAGGTCCACACCCCCGATGATGTACCTGATTTTAACAAGAGTTCCTTCTTGACTTCGAGTACGAGGGTTGGCGTGAAATCGGCTGCTAAGTCTGCTAAAATTTGAGACTTGATGGCCGTTCGGGGTGGATATTCGATATCGTACCCACTGGTTCGACGGCCCATTTGGCCAATCGGCCCGATAGTTCGGGCTTATTCAAAACATTTCGAAGCGGGTAAGTGGTTAATACACATATGGGGTGACATTGAAAATACGGTTTTAGCTTTCTAGAGGTGCTTATTAGTGCAAGTGCCAATTTCTCTAAGTGTGGATATCTAGTTTCTGCTTCTCCTAGAGTTCGACTTACATAATGAACAGGTAATTGCGTACCTTTCTCTTCTCAAACCAAGACACCACTTACCGCGATCTCTGAGACTGCCAAGTATAAGTAGAGTTTTTCATCTGCCTTTGGAGTGTGAAGCAATGGTGGGCTCGAGAGGTATTGCTTCAATTCCTCTAACGCCTGTTGGCATTCTGGAGTCCAGGAGAAATCGTTCTTCTTTTTTAGTAGAGAGAAGAATCTATGACCCCGATCCGACGATCTCGAGATGAATCGGCGTAAGGCAGATATCCGCCCTGTCAGCCTTTGCACGACTTTAATGCTGCCTACGACGGTGATGTCTTCTATAGCCTTGATTTTTTCGGGGTTGATCTCGATTCCCCGATTCGACACCATGAAGCCAAGGAACTTGCCTGAACCGACCCCGAAAGCGCATTTCTCTGGGTTGAGCTTCATGTTGTATTTTCTTAGTATCTCGAACGTTTCCTGCAAATGTGTCAAATGGTCCTCTGCGCACAGGGATTTTACTAGCATGTCATCAATATATACTTCCATTGACTTCCGTATCTGTTCTTCGAACATTTTATTCACTAGGGGTTGGTAGGTAGCTCCTGCGTTTTTTAGCCCGAGGGGCATTACATTATAACAAAATGTTCCATACTTGGTGATAAATGAAGTCTTTTCTTGGTCTTCCGGGTTCATTTGAATTTTATTACACCCAGAATAGGCATCGAGAAAACTAAGGATCTCGTGGCCAGCCGTGGCGTCGATCGTGTGATCGATGTTAGGCAGTGGAAAAGAATCTTTGGGACATGCCTTGTTTAAATCCTTATAAATTCTATACACATCCTAAGTTTGTTCCCTTTTTTAGGAACTACGACTACATTGGCTAACCATTCGGGATACTTCACTTCCCGAATGGACCCTATTTTGAGAAGTTTAGTTACCTCGTCCTTTATTAATGCGTGCTTTACCTCGGACAGGGGCCTTCTCTTTTGTTTCACCAGTCTGAACTTTGGGTCCAGGCTCAGTCTATGTATTGTTATTTCTGGCGGGATCCCTGACATGTCTAAGTGTGACCAAGAAAAACAATCTACATTATCAATAAGAAATTGAATAAGCTTTTTCCTAAGTTCGGGGGTTAACCCCGTTCCCAGGTATATCTTTCGATCGGGCAGGTACTCGATCAATATAACCTATTCCAGCTCTTCGACAGTTAATTTGGTAGCGTCGGAATCTTTGAGAATTACGAATGTTTGAGGTATCATGCAATCATCATCCTCGATAATTTCATGCTGTTTCAATCTGGTCGAAGCCGGCAACTGTGGTTGCTATTTGACCTTCTATTTTTCCTTTGATTCTGGTCCCTTTAATGATGTTAGAGTTGACACGGGTATAACCACATCGATTGCAAACATCTCTTTGGCGGCTGGTTGCTCGTTGTACACCATTTTGACTCCTTACGGTGTTGGAAATTTCAAGACTTGGTGAAGCGTTGAAGGTACATCCCTCATATTATGGATCCAAGGTCTTCCGAGCAGTGCATTATACCTCATATCTCCTTCGATCACGTGGAACTTTGTTTCTTGGATAGTTCTGGCCACGTATACTGGCAACATGATTTCCCCTTTGGTGGTTTCACTCGCCATGTTGAAATCGTTGAGCACTCGAGCTGCATGTACGATCTGATCCTGAAGGCCGGGTTGCTCCACGACCCTCGATCGAATAATATTTGCCGAGCTACCTGGATCAACCAATACACGTTTAACTTGAATTTTATTCATAAGGATAGAAATTACCAGTGCGTCGTTGTGAGGCTGTTCGATCCCTTCTGAATCCTCGTCGTTGAAGGATAAGGTATCTTCTAGTAAGTAATCCTGAGTACGTTTCTCCCTTGTGATTGTGACTTTGGTGCGTTTAAATGTCGGACCCTGAGGGATATCGACCCCACCGACAATCATATGAATCACGTGTTGCGGTGTTCGTTCTTCATGTTCGCATCCCTGTCTCTGAAGTGATTTTTGCTCGGTCACTCAAGAATTCTCGAAGATGACCTTCGTTGAATAGATAAGCTACCTCCTTTCTTAATTGTCTGTAGTCTTCGGTTCTTTGACCATGGGTTCTATGGTACTTGCACATTTGATTCGGATTCCTTTGAGTTGGATCGATTTGCAGGGGTCTGGACCATCTAGTATCCTTGATCCGCCCAATGGCTGACACAATACCTGAAGCATCGACATTGAAGTTGTACTCTGACAACCATGGAGCTTCCTTAGGCTCGACATGTTTATCGAAGCCACTCTTACTCAGAAGCCCTGGGGAATTTGGACCTCGGTCATTCCTTCGATCATTGGGAACGGGATTACGTCCTGATCCGTCGTTCCTACGATCTGCGTTATAAGGTTGGTATCGATCTCTGTTCGATCGGGGCTCTCTGTCAATGTCCCTCTGAATCTTTCCTTGGGACCTGTTTGGGTAAACGGAACCGGATGGAGCTCCCAACTGATCATCCTCAACCTTGATCTTCGATTGGTACCGTTATGCACATCGGCCCAGGTAACCGTTGGATATTCAATCAAATCCTGCTTTAGTTGGCGTGACGCTACTGAACTTTGCTCGTTCAAAGCTTGAGTGAAGGCTTGGACGGCCCAATCATCAGTAACCGGGGTTAGGCCATGCGTTCCATCTTAAATCGAGATACAAACTCCCTTAGCATTTTATTGTCCTCCTGTCTCACTTTGAAAAGGTCCGATTTCCTGGTCGCAACCTTTATTGCTCCGGCGTGAGCCTTTGTGAACGAATCAGTGAGCATGGCGAAAGAATCGATGGAGTTGGGAGGCAAATTGTGGTACCATATCATTGCCCCCTTTGATAAAGTTTCACCAAACATTTTCAACAAAACGGACTCAATCTCATCATCTTCTAAGTCATTTTCCTTTATTCTGCATGTGTACGAAGTGATGTTTTCATTAGGATCGGTGGTCCCGTTGTACTTAGGTATGTCTGGCATACAGAACTTCTTAGGAATGGGCTTCGGAGCCGCACTTTGAGGAAAAGGCTTCTGCACGAACTTTTTCGAATCCAAACCCTTTAGGATCGGAGGTGCCCCCGGTATTTGGTCAACCCGTGAGTTGTATGTCTCTACTTTTTTGTCATTGGCCTCGATTTTCTTTTCACCTAATTCAATCTGTTTAGTGAGTTCCTCGAGCATCTTTATGATGGAGGGATCAGTCCCCGATCCACTATCGTTCAATTTCTCCTGTACTGGTTCGACCCTATGAATAACTTCCTGCGATGTATCGAGTTCAATTCTGCTTGTTGCCCGATTCTGGAGTTGTGCTATTGCAGTCTGTTGAGTTTAGCATGTCAAATATCATTCGAAGCTAATTCCGCCTTCTTCACCATATTGTGTGTTCCAATCAGTTGCTCGAGTGTCTCTGCGGACGCCGTTTTCAGGGTCAGCGCCTAAATCTCCACGGCGACATGAGAATTGACATCAACCGGATCCACGGCCTGTGGTGCGTCGGGATGGATCGGAGTACCTTCGTTTCTCGGGGCGACTACGTGCTCGTTTTCGCCGTTAAGGCCAAGGCCGGTGTCTGTGTGAGTGGGTACTGCTTGAGAGTTTGACATGTTGATTCCTGAAATGAAAAAAATACTCACAAGAACAAGCGTAAAAGCGGTGTGTGTTATGAAGGCTAAAATATTAAGCAATCACTATTATCCTTAGCCCCATGGTGGGCGCCAAACTATTTCCCCTAAAAATCGAGTAACAATTAAACTTGTAATGTGATTTTAAGGATACATGATTTCGCTTAATACCAATTTGTTAATTTAGAGATAAGTGATGAAATAGATAAGAATATAGAACAAACCGACGTGTGGATAGTATCCTCGAGCTTGATGAACCCTCGAGAACGATGAAGCGGGAACAGTTAAAGAACAATAATTGAAGAACAATAATTAAAAAGCAGTAAGCTGATGAGCAGAAGAAAGAAATATTATATTGCCTTGATCTATATGAATGTGAGAGAGCTTACAAATGATGGGGGTCCCTCTTTATATACTAGAGGAATCCTAATTGAGGTACAATTCTAATTATGGGAGTGAATCTCATGATTGATACAAATAACCCTAGGCCGACCGGTTACAGATATTTCGCATTTCCGTTATTGTGTTCCGCTCAAAGCCGGTCATATCCGACCTCGATCTCGACGGGTGCCTCGATCTCCAAACTAGGCACCTTGTCTTCGTGTTCAGGTCTGATCCCTTATAAGGATGACCCTCGATGCAGTCCTCTGATTTGAAAATAATGACAAGCCCGATTTTACCCGTATACAAAATATTTTATGCTATCGTCAATACATAAACTTTAACACTAATATATAATAAATATATAATTACATTAAAAGCAACCTGATTATATAATATTTTTACATAGAAGTTAAGCCCCTCTCTCTTTTTTTCCTTTCTGATTTCAGCAAACATTATTGTTGACCAAATTAGAAATAAAGAGTCCGTTTTATCCCGTCAAACGCGTGCGGCAAAATTGAACCGTAAGAGACTAGGAAATTAAAGGAAAACGGGAAGCAACGTCACTCTTTCTATCTCCTTTCTCTCCCCCTTCCTCTTACTTCTCCATATATACACAACCACCTCTCCATTCTCTATTCCAACCTTCTACTACTTTAATTTCTTTCTTCCAAGTTAAACACATAAGTTCATAAGTTTCTACTACTATTTTCTTTAACACAATGAAGCCATCATCATCGTTGACGCAGGCTTTAGAAATCACGGTGATATCCGGGGAGAATCTCCGAGAGAGCCGGACGCAAGGGGTGAAGAAGAACGCTTTCGTAAATATCAAAACAGATTCGAGCAGCAACATCCAAACAACAAGGATGGATAAAGAAGGCGGAAATTTTCCTATGTGGAACGAGAAATTGATCGTTGATATGCCCATGCATGCTCGTAATCTGACGGTGGAGGTTCAATGCAAGAGTTCTTCAGGTATCAAAACAATTGGAATTGCAAGAGTTCCGACGTCGGATTTAATATTTTAATAATATAAATTTAGCGACCAAAGTTGGTCTCTATATTTAAATTATATTTTTTTTATTTATTAATATTCAAAATATAGCGACCAACTTTGGTCTGTAAACTAAATATTATATTTTAAAATCTGGAAAATAGCGACCAAAGTTGGTCACTGTTTTTTTAATTTTTTAATTTTTTTTTAAACATAAGCGACCAAAATTGGTCGCTAACTTCAAGAATTTAATTTTTTTTTAAACATAAGCGACCAAAGTTGGTCGCTGTTTTCTTAATTTTTTAATTTTTTTTTAAACATAAGCGACCAAAATTGGTGGCTAACTTCAAGAATTTAATTTTGTTTTTAAACATAAGCGACCAAAATTGGTCGCTAATATCCAGATTTTTTTAATAGAATAGCGACCAAAGTTGGTCGCTTTTTAGGAAATCTGGGTTAATTAGCGACCAACCTTGGTCGCTACTGCCCAGAAAATATTTTTTTAAAATATAAAAGCGACCAAAGTTGGTCGCTTTTCTGGGTATAATTTTGGCAGAAACTGCATGTTTTGGCAGCTACACCACCTGCCAGCATACCAAATTCCTAAATAACAATATAATTCAATTCATAAACTACAATTTCAATACCAAAATCTCCACAACAACCCAACAACAACAACAACAACACAACAACAACAATACAATTCAATAAACACATTAAAACCAACAAATTAAAGTTCAATAGAACTAAAAAATTAAACTAACAATACTAAGTTAACGCTTATTACACCTAGTCCAAAACCGGTTGTATTTGTCTAGTTCAAAGTATATAAAAGTCAAGGAGTGTTTTGTACAACATCATTATCATCACCGTCTGATGAACTTTCATCACCAAGACGGTATACAGAAGGGTCTACTTGTCAAGGACGGGAAGAACGATCACGGGGAGGACGGGAGGAACGAGCACGGGGAGGACGGAAGGAACGCTCCCGTTCAAGTCGAGCCTCTGGCGATGACTCACGAGACCGGGGAATCGGAAAACTCTAGAAGCTAGGAGAGATTTGAGCTGCTCTTGCATGCCCTGGTACTGAGCTTGCATGCCAATGTACTGAGCATCTCTAAGCTTTTCTCTTTCCTTGGACGCTTCTAGCTCAGATGTGAGCTTTGTCACAGTCTCCCACATAGCGGAGAGGCTCTCCCCATCAAGTTGCTCGCCTTGCGAGGAAGTCCCTATTCCTTGCATTCCACACTTATAGCGATGGAATTTCTTAGTAGGAAGCCCGTATACCTTCCCCCATTTTGGACCGCCAGCAGCCTCCGTCCACATTCTTTCAGCATCCTCGTCCGAAGGTTGGATTGGCTCGCCCGACTCATTACGTGGCTGACTGCGTATGAATTCCTCCACGTCAGCTGTGAAGCGACCCTATAAGAATAATTACATTGAATTAGTATTTCAAAATCTATATAAAAGTAAATCAAAATACTTAATGAAAAGTGAAAACTTACATGTACAGTCGAGGCTCGGCCCTCGACCCACCTTTCTTGATCCGTCTCTTTCTTCTTCTTTACAATATGAGTCTCCTTGAATAGCTCATCTTGGTTCATCGGATGCCCCAACTTCTTTTCCTGAAAACTCATAAATTTTAGTTAATAAACAGAATAGATATACTTTGAAAATTAAAATAAATTAAGCAATTACGTACCAATCTTCTTTTTATTGTCCCTAGGCTGATCGCACCTCCATTGTGCAAGGAGCCTCCCTTCTCAGATGCGCGAGCTTTCTTTCCTTTTTCGCTCTTCTCTAAGAACTTTGCGGTAAGCCATTGCCTTTGCAAATCCTCCCATAAATTTTGAAGCAACCAGTCAGGCTTCTGGTTCAACTTTCTAGCTTTGGAGAAACTATGCGACAACCGCTCGAGCTTTGTGATGAAAATTTGCAGCCACTTCTGTGCTATAGTGGTGTTTCCATACACACTTGCTCTGTATTTCAAAAGTTAAATATTATATGAAAATATCATAAATATAAATAATTATACTGCTTAAAAAGAACATTTATACCTTAAATTGATTGAAAATTTGCTCCTTCAGTGAGAATGGGAATTCACTCCAAATCGCATAAGGGCCATCATAAAGCTTTCTGGTGGCTTTGGTGATTATCCTCGTAGTAATATTACTCGGGATGAACCTGCAATTTAATTAAAAAAATACATTAATATCTTAGTACAAACTGTACAAAACAATAAACGTAAAAATAACAAATAACTCTTACCCATCACCCTCAGGGACTATGATGATCCTGCCATATTGATCATAATGCACCTCCTCGTCATCATCAACATCACCGTCCGAAGCATGTATATCAGAGGCATGTGTGGAAGGTGTAGGGGGGGTCAAAGCTAGTATCTCGCAGGCGAAGACAAGAAATAGATGGAGTCGCTGATGAAGATGGCTGCGATCCCTGTGACTGCGACATAGCTGGATGGACCGCAAGTGGCTGTGATACTGATTGCTGTGGCCCGAGTGGCTGTGACACTGATGGCTGTGATCCATGTGGATGTGACATGGATTGATGCGATGCAGATGGCTGCGATCCACGTGGTCGTGAGGCAGCTGGACTGTATGCTGGACGTATAGTCCTATGGCCCTGTGACGAAAGACCTGGTGTCTGCACGAAGATGTAGGGCTCGTGATGTTGTGGCAGCTCAGAATAGCCCTGGGGTGGAGGCAAAGACATAGGTATAGGCATAGACATCTCTGAAGAATTAAATTGGTCGCAATTTTTTGACTGTTTGACCAAAATAGCGATCAACGTTGGTCGCTATTTCTAAAAAAAATTAAATAACTTTTTTTTCTATTTTGGTTTTTAAATATTATAAGCTATAAAAAAATCTTATTAGGTATAAATATTTATTTTATTTAACTATAATTATTATAAATAATTATATAATTATTAAAATTTTATAACTGGGTCCCACTTTTAAATTATGCTTATAAACTATAAGCATAATCTTTAAAAACAATTATATTAACTAGGTAATTACTTTTAACAGAGTTAATGAATTACATTCATTCATCACTAGGTTATAACTCGATGAATCAATTATAACAGATTAATTGATGTAAGTCGAGACGTTTTGTTTTTAATAATAGATTATAATAGCATGTAT
>NW_017671595.1:143214-151857 GCF_001879085.1 Nicotiana attenuata
TAGAGCTGAAGTTTTTGTTTAGTAACCCGGAAACTTCAGCTCTAGAGCTGAAGTTTTCAAGTTATAAAATAAAAACTTCAGCTCTTCCAGTTATAAAATAAAGAGCTGAAGTTTTTGTTTAGTAACCCGAAAACTAACTTCAGCTCTAGAGCTGAAGTTTTCAAGTTATAAAATAAAAATTTCAGCTCTAGAGCTGAAGTTTTCCAGTTAAAAAATAAAAGCTTCAGCTCTAGAGCTGAAGTTTTTGTTTAGTAACCCGAAAACTTCAGCTCTAGAGCTGAAGTTTTCAAGTTATAAAATAAAAACTTCAGCTTTAGAGCTGAAGTTTCAGTGAGTCTTAAAGATCTATGATTGATAAAGTGTTTCTAGTCACATCCTACAGTTTGTTTTCCCTTTTTTTAGGAACTACGATCTACATTGGCTAACCATTTCGGGATTAACTTAACTTCCCTAATGATAGACCCTATTCATGAGCAAAGTTTAGTTTACCTCGTCTCTTTATTAATGGCGTGCTTTACTCTCGACAGGGGCCTTCTCCTTTTGTTCACCAAGTTGAACTTTGGGTCCAGGCTCAGTCTAGGTATTGTTATTTCTGGATCACCTGACATGTCTAGTGTGACCAAGAAAAACAATCACATTACCAAAATGAGAAGAAATTTGCATATAAGGGGTTTTTTTCCTTAACGTGTTCGGGTTAACCCGTTCCCAGGTAATATCTCGATCGCGGCAGTACCTCGATCAATATTAACTATTCCAGCTCTTCGACAGTCACATTTGGTGGTAGCGTCGGAATCTCTTGAGAAATTTACGAATGTTTTGAGTGATCATGCAAATTCAATATCCTCGATAATTTCATTGGGCTGTTTCAAACTCTCGTCAAGTCGCGGCAACTGTGGTGCATTTGACCTTCTAATTTTTTCCTTTGATTGCTGGTCCCTTTAATGATGTTAGACGTTGACACGGGTATAAACCACATCGATTGCAAACATCTCTTTGGCGGCTAGTGTTGCTCGGGTTACACCATTTTGACTCCTAACGGTGTTGGGACAATTTCAAAGACTCTTGTGAAGCGTTGAAGGAACATCCCTCATATTTGGATCCAAGGTCTTCCGAGCAGTGCATTTAACCTCCATATCTCCTTCGATCACGTGGAATTTGTTTCTGGTAGTTTGCCAGTATAACTGGCAACATGAATTCCGCTTTGGTTGGTTCCACTCGCCATGTTGAAATCGTTGCAAGCCAGTCGAGTGCATTACTGATCTGATCCTGAAGCGGTTGCTCCACGAACCCTTCGAGTCGAATAATATTTGGCCGAGCTACCTGGATTCAACCGTAATACACGTTTAACTTGAATATTCAATACAGGATAGAAATTACCAGTGCGTCGTTGTGAGGCTGGCACTCGTCCTTCTGAATCCTCGTCGTTGAGAAGGATACAGGTATCTATCTAAGTAGTTTACACCTGAGTTACGTTTTCCCTTGTGATTGGTGACTTTGCGATGCGTTTAAGAATGTCCGACGCCATGGGATATCGATCACCCACCGAAACATTATGAATCACGTGTTGCGGTGTTCGTTCTTCGATTGTTCGCATCCCTGTCTCTTGAAGTGATTTTGCTGGCATCGGTCACTCAACGAAATTCTCGAAGATGACTCTTCGGTAATAGATAAGCTACCTCCTTTCTTAATATGTGTAGTCTTCGGTTCTTTACCATGGGTTCTAATGTGACACTTGCATCATCTTGATCTGCACTTCCTTTGAGTTGGAACGACGTTTGCAGGGTCTGGCATTCTAGTATCCTTAGATCCGACAATGGCCTGACGCACAATACCTAGAAAGCCTACATTGAAGTTGTACTCTGCACCAAACCTAATGGAGCTTCCTTAGCTAGACCATGTTTTTAATCGAAGCCCTCATTACTCAGCAAGCCCTGGGGAATTTTGGACCCTATCGGGCATATCCTTCGTATCATTGGGACGAGGGACTTACGATCCTGATCACCCGTCGTTCCGCCCCCCCCTCCCTACACGATTCTGACGTAATACGGTTGGATATCGATCTCTTCGTTCGATTCAGGGGCTCTCTAGTCAAATGTCTCCCAGTGACATCTTCTTCCTTGGACCTGTTTGGACGGAATCGCGGGGATGCTCCACGAATTGATCATCCTACACCATAATCTTACGATTGTACCGTTTTATGCACATCGTCCAGTAAACCTGTCTTAGGATATCTTCAATCAAATCTCCTGCTTTTAGTTGGCTGTACGCTCTACTGAACTTTGCTCGTTCAAAGCTTGAGTGAAGCTTGGACGGCCCAATCATCAGTAACCGGGGTTAGGCCATGGTTCCATCTTAAATCGAAGTACAAACTCCCTTAGCATTTTATTGTCCTCCTGTCCTCACTTTGAAAAGGTCCAATTCCTGGTCGCAACCTTTATATGTCCGGCGTGAGCCTTTGTGACGAAGATCAGTGAGCATGGCGAAAGAATCGATGGAGTTGGGAGGCAAATTGTTGGTTACCAATTCATGCCCCCTTTGATAAAGTTTCACCAAACATTTTCAACAAAAACGGACTCAATCTCATCATCTTCTAAGTCATTTTCCTTTATTATGTGATACGATAGTGATGTTTCAATAGGATCGTCCTTCTGTACTTATATGTTCATACAGAAATTCAAATGGGCTTCGGAGCGCACTTTGAGGAAAAGCTTACTGAAATTTTTCGAATCCAAACCCTTTAGGATCGGAGGTGCCCCGGTATTTGGTCAACCCGTGGATTGTATGTCTCTACTTTTTTTGTCATTGGCCTCGATTTTCTTTTCACCTAATTCAATCTGTTAGTGAGTTCCTCGAGCATCTTATGATGGAGGGATCAGTCCCCGATCCACTATCGTTCAATTTCTCCTGTACTGGTTCGACCCTATGAATAACTTCCTGCGATGTATCGAGTTCAATTCTGCTTGTTGCCCGATTTCTGGAGTTGTCGCTATTGCAGTCTGTGTAGTTTAGCATGTCAAATATCATTCGAAGCTAATTCCGTCTTCTTCACCATATGTGTGTGTCTCAATCAGTTGCTCGAGTGTCTCTGCGGACGCCGTTTTTCAGGGTCAACGCCTAAATCTCTCACGGCGACATGAGAATTGACATCAACCGGATCCACGGCCTGTGGTGCGTCGGGATGGATCGTCGAGTACCTTCGTTTCTCGGGGCGACTACGTGCTCGTTTTCGCCGTTAAGGCCAAGCCGGTGTCTGTGTGAGTGGGTACTGCTTGAGAGTTTGACATGTGATTCCTGAAATGAAAAAAATACTCACAAGACAACAAGCGTAAGCGGGTGTTGTTTATGAAGGCTAAAATATTAGCAACTCACTATATCCTTAGCCATGGTGGGCGCCAAACTATTTCCCTATAAATCGAGTAACAATTAAACTTGTAATGTATTTTAAGGATATCATGATTTCGTTTAATACCAATTTGTTAATTTAGAGATAAGTGATGAAATAGATAAGAATATAAACAAAACCGACGTGTGGATAGTATCCTCGAGCTTGATGAACCCTCGAGAACGATGAAGCGGGAACAGTTAAAGAACAATAATTGAAGAACAATAATTAAAAAGCAGTAAGTGATGAGCAGAAGAAAGAAATATTATATTGCTTGATCTATATGAATGTGAGAGAGCTTACAAATGATGGGGTCCCTCTTATATACTAGAGGAATCCTAAATTGAGTACATTCTAATTATGGAGTAATCTCATGATTGATACAAATAACCCTAGGCCCTGACCGTTATACGATATTTCGCATTTCCGTTTTGTGTTCCGCTCAAACGGTCATATCCGACCTCGATCTCGACGGTGCCTCGATCTCCAAATAGGCACCTTGTCTTCGTGTTCAGGTCTGATCCCCTATAAGGATGACCCTCGATGAAGTCCTCTGATTTGAAAATAATGACAAGCCCGATTTTACCGATACAAAATATTTTATGCTATCGGCAATACATAAATCTTTAACACTAATATTAATAAATATAAATTACATTAAAAGCAACCTGATTATATAATATTTTTTACATAGAAGTTAAGCCCCTCTCTCTTTTTTTCCTTTCTGATTCAGCAAACATTATTGTTGACTCAAATTAGAAATAAAGAGTCCGTTTTATCCCGTCATAACGCGTGCGGCAAAATTGAACCGTAAGAGACTAGGAAATTAAAGGAAAACGGGAAGCAACGTCACATCTTATTCCTTTCTCTCCCTCCTTCCTCTTTATTCTCCCATATTACACAACCACCTCTCCATTCTCTATTCCATAACTTTCTACTACTTTAAATTCTTTTTCCAAGTTAAACACTAGTTATAAGTTCTACTACTATTTTTCTTTAACACAATGAAGCCATCATCATCGTTGACGCAGGCTTTAGAAATCACGGTGTAATCCGGGCGAGAATCTCCGAAGAGCCGGACGCAAGGGGTGAAGAAGAACGCTTTTCGTAAATATCAAAACAGATTCGAGCAGCAACATCCAAACAACAAGGATGGATAAAGAAGCGGAAATTTTCCTATGTGGAACGAGAAATTTGATCGTGATATTCCATGCATGCTCGTAATCTGACGTGGAGGTTCAATGCAAAGTTCTTTCAGGTATCAAACAATTGGAATTGCGAAGAGTTCCGACGTCGGATTTAATTTTAATAATATAAATTTAGCGACCAAAGTTGGTCTCTATATTTAAATTATATTTTTTTATTTATTAATATTCAAAAATATAGCGACCACAACTTTGGTCTGTAAACTAAATATTATATTTTAAAATCTGGAAAATAGCGACCAAAGTTGGTCACTGTTTTTTTAATTTTTTAATTTTTTTAAACATAAGCGACCAAAACGTTGGTCGCTAACTTAAGAATTTAATTTTTTTAAACATAAGCGACCAAAGTTGGTCGCTGTTTTCTTAATTTTTTAATTTTTTTTTTAAACATAAGCGACAAAATTGGTGGCTAACTTCAAGAATTTAATTTGTTTTTTAAACAAAGCGACCAAAAATTGGTCGCTAATATCCAGATTTTTTAATAGAATAGCGACCAAAGTTGTCGCTTTTTAGGAAATCTGGGTTAATTAGCGACCAACCTTGGTCGCTACTGCCCAGAAAATATTTTTTAAAATATAAAAGCGACCAAAGTTGGTCGTCTTTCTGGGTATAATTTGGCAGGAAACTGCATGTTTTGGCAGCACACCACCTGCCAGCTACAAATCCTAAATAACAATATAATTCATTCATAAACTACAATTTCAATACCAAAATCTCCACACAACCCAACAACACAACACAACAACACAACAACAACAATACATTCAATAAACACATTAAAACCAACAAATTAAAGGCAATAGAACTAAAAAATTAAACTAACAATACTAAGTTAACGCTTATTATACCTAGTCAAACCGGTTGTATTTTTCTAGTTCAAAGTACTATAAAAGTCAGGAGTGTTTTGTACAACATCATTATCTCACCGTCTGATGAACTTTCATCACCAAGACGGTATACAGAAGGGTCTATTGTCAAGGACGGGAAGAACGATCACGGGGAGGACGGGAGGAACGAGCACGGGGAGGACGGAAGGAACGCTCCCGTTCAAGTCGAGCCTCTGGCATGACTCACGAAGACCGGGGAATCGGAAAACTCTAGAAGGTAGGAGAGATTTGAGCTGCTCTTGCATGCCCTGGTACTGAGCTTGCATGCCAAATGTACTGAGCATCTCTAAGCTTTTCTCTTTCCTTGGACGCTTCTAGCTCAGATGTGAGCTTTGTTCACAGTCTCCCACATAGCGGAGAGGCTCTCCCCATCAAGTTGCTCGCTTGCGAGGAAGTCCCTACCTATCCTTGCATTCCACACTTATAGCGATGGAATTTCTTAGTAGGAAGCCCGTATACCTTCCCCCATTTTGGACGCCAGCAGCCTCCGTCCACATTCTTTAGCAATCCTCGTCCGAAGGTTGGATTGGCTCCGCCGACTCATTACGTGGCTGACTGCGTATGAATTCCTCCACGTCAGCTGTGAAGCGACCTATAAAAATAATTACATTGAATTAGTATTTCAAAATCTATATAAAAGTAAATCAAAATACTTAATGAAAAGTGAAAACTTACTACAGTCGAGGCTCGGCCCTCGACCCACCTTTCTTGATCCGTCTCTTTCTTCTTCTTTACATTGAGTCTCCTTGATAGCTCATCTTGGTTCATCGGATGCCCCAACTTACTTTTCTGAAAACTCATAAATTTTAGTTAATAAACAGAATAGATATACTTTGAAAATTAAAATAAATTAAGCAATTACGTACCAATCTTCTTTTTATTGTCCCTAGGCTGATCGCACCTCCATTGTGCAAGGAGCCTCCCTTCTCAGATGCGCGAGCTTTCTTTCCTTTTTCGCTCTTCTCTAAGAACTTTGCGGTAAGCCATTGCCTTTGCAAATCCTCCCATAAATTTTAAAGCAACCAGTCAGGCTTCTGGTTCAACTTTCTAGCTTTGGAGAAACTATGCGACAAGCCGCTCGAGCTTTGTGATGAAAAATTTGCAGCCACTTCTGTGCTATAGTGGTGTTTCCATACACACTTGCTCTGTATTTCAAAAGTTAAATATTATATGAAAATATCATAAATATAAATAATATACTGCTTAAAAAACATTTATACCTTAAATTGATTGAAAATTTGCTCCTTCGTGAGAATGGGAATTCACTCCAAATCGCATAAGGGCCATCATAAAGCCTTTCGGGTGGCTTTTTGTGTATCCTCGTAGTAATTATTACTCGGGATGAACCTGCAATTTAATTATAAAAAAATACATTAATATCTTAGTACAAACTGTACAAAAAAATAAACGTAAAAAATAACAAATAACTCTTACCCATCACCCTCAGGGACTATGATGATCCTGCATATTAGTCATAATGCACTCCTCGTCATCATCAACATCACCGTCCAAGCATGTATATCAGAGGCATGTGTGGAAGGTGTAGGGGGGGTCAAAGCTAGTATCTCGCAGGCGAAGACAAGAAATAGATGGAGTCGCTGATGAAGATGTGCTGCGATCCCTTGACTGCGACATGCTGGATGGACCGCAAGTGGCTGTGATAGCTTTGCTGTGGCCCGAGTGGCTGTGACACTGATGGCTTGTGATCCATTGGATGTGACATGGATTGATGCGATGCAGATGGCTGCGATCCACGTGGACGTGAGGCAGCTGGACTGTATGCTGGACGTATAGTCCTATGGCCCTGTGACGAAAGACCTGGTGTCTGCACGAAGATGTAGGGCTCGTGATTGTGTGGCAGCTCAGAATAGCCCTGGGGTGGAGGCAAAGACATAGGTATAGGCCATAGAATCTCTGAAAATTAATTGGCGCAATTTTGACTGTTTGACCAAATAAGCGATCAACGTGGTCGCTATTTCTAAAAAAAATTAAATAACTTTTTTTCTATTTGGTTTTTATAATATTATAAGCTATAAAAAATCTTATTAGGTATAAATATATTATTTTATTTAACTATAATTATTATAAATAATATAAACTATAAGCATAATCTTTAAAAAAATATTATTAACTAGGTAATTACTTTTAATAGATTTATAAGCATGTATGTAAGGAATTTTTAAGTTACATTTAAGTATATGGGTAATTTCTACATCACATGAAACTATATTGTAATTGATGAATCAATCTTATACCTTACTACGCACGAATAATTAATGAATTGAAAAACCAATAGTATATTATTCTATAATTGTATATAATAGTATTATATGTAATTATAACAGAGTTATGAATTACATTCATTCATCACTAGGTTAAACTCGATGAATCAATTATAACAGATTAAATTGAGTAAGTCGAGACGTTTTGTTTTTAATATCAAAGATGATCTGAGTGTAGGTTATAAGTCGATAGATCAAATTTACAGTGTACCAATACCTAAAAGAACCCGGCCTTGTGTTCTAGCGCTTCATGTTCTTATATATATATATAGATAATATAGATAGATAGATAGATAGATAGATAATAGATAGATACACCACACACGAGACATTCACTGTAATACTATACGTATATATAATTTGTTAGTATATGTTAGTGTGTGATATATATATATATATATATTATAATTATATATATATATATATATTATATATATAATATATTATATTATTACACGACTATCAAAGTATTATATATATATATAGAGAGAGAGAGAGAACAACACAACACACACGAGACATTCACTGTAATATTATAACGTATATATATATTTGTTATAGTATATGTTAGTGTGTGTATATATATAACATACACACTTCGTGCTAACTTTAACTACATATATAGCATGTTTATAGTACATGATAATGTATTTTATTATTTGTATTGTAACAGAGTTAATGAATTACATTCATCCATCACTAGGTTATAAGTCGATGAATCAATTATAACAGATTAATTGATATAAGTCGAGACATTTTATTTTTAATATTCAAAGATGCATCTGAGTAGGTTATAAGTCGATGAATCAATTTACAGATGTATCAATACCTAAAGAACACCGGCCCTGTGTTACCTAGCGCTTTCATGTTCAATAAATAATATAATA